>NC_134979.1:27985-71503 GCF_965638725.1 Aptenodytes patagonicus | reverse complement strand
ACGGGGCACCCCATGGGGCAACGGGGCACCCCAAGGGGGCAACAGGGTGTCTGAGGGGGCAACAAGGCGCCCCATGGGGCAACAGGGTGTCTGGGGGGTGGCAAGGGGGCACCCCATGGGGCAACAGGACACCCTATGGGGGCAACAGGGCGCCCCATGGGGCAACAGGGTGTCTGAGGGGTGGCAACGGGGCACCCCAAGAGGCAACAGGGTATCTGAGGGGGCAACAGGGTGCCCCATGGGGCAACAGGGTGTCTGAGGGGTGGCAACAGGGCACCCCAAGGGGCAACAGGGCACCCCATGGGGCAATGGGGCACTCTATGGGGGCAACAGGACGCCCCATGGGGGCAACAGGGTGTCCGAGAGGTGGCAACGGGGCACCCCAAGGGGCAACAGGGTGCCCCATGGGGCAACAGGGTGTCCGAGGGGTGGCAATGGGGCACCCCAAGGGGCAGTGGGGCACCCCATGGGGCAATGGGGCACCCCAAGGGGGCAACAGGGTGTCCGAGGGGTGGCAATGGGGCACCCCAAGGGGCAACGGGGCACCCCATGGGGCAATGGGGCACCCCAAGGGGGCAACGGGACACCCCAAGGGGGCAACAGGGTGTCTGAGGGGGCAACAGGGCACCCCATGGGGCAACAGGGTGTCTGGGGGGTGGCAGCGGGGCACCCCAAGGGGCCCTAAAGCACCCCATGGGTCAGCAGAACATTCAGTTGGGCAACAGGGTGCCCCATGGGGCAACAGGGTGTCTGAGAGGTGGCAACGGGGCACCCCAAAGGGCAACAGGACACCCCGTGGGGCAACAGGGTGTCTGAGGGGGCAACAGGACACCCCATGGGGCAACAGGGTGTCTGGGAGGTGGCAATGGGGCACCCTAAGGGGCAACAGGGCACCCCATGGGGCAACAGGGTGTCTGAGGGGGCAACAGGGCGCCCCATGGGGCAACAGGGTGTCTGGGGGGTGGCAAGGGGGCACCCCATGGGGCAACAGGACACCCTATGGGGGCAACAGGGCGCCCCATGGGGCAACAGGGTGTCTGAGGGGTGGCAAGGGGGCACCCCAAGAGGCAACAGGGTATCTGAGGGGGCAACAGGGTGCCCCATGGGGCCCTAAAGCACCCCATGGGTCAGCAGAACATTCAGTTGGGCAACAGGGAGCCCCATGGGGCAACAGGGTGTCCGAGGGGTGGCAACGGGGCACCCCATGGGGCAACGGGGCACCCTATGGGGCAATGGGGACCCCAAGGGGGCAACAGGGACACCCCAAGAGGGCAACAGGACACCCCATGGGGCAATGGGTGTCTGGGAGGTGGCAACGGGCACCCTAAGGGGCAACAGGGCACCCCATGGGGCAACGGGGCACCCTATGGGGGCAATGGGACACCCCATGGGGGCAACAGGGTGTCCGAGAGGTGGCAACGGGGCACTCCAAGGGGGTAACAGGACACCCCATGGGGCAGCAGAACAGTCCATGGGGCAACAGGGCACCCGAGGGCTCGACAGGGCAGCCCCACACGGCAACAGGGAGCCCGAGGGGGCGACCGGGTGCCCCCCCCCCCCCACCCCCACCCCGCCCCGCGTGACAGACCTGTCCCCCGCAGGTTCGTCGCGGGGAGGATGGCGGCGGAGGGGGGCCGGGTGCAGATCTCCTTCCCCCAGCACGCGGCGGCTCTGCTGGACTCCCTCAACCGCCTGCGGCTGGAGGGGAAGTTCTGCGACGTGGCCGTCCACGTGGGCGGCCGGATCTTTCCGGCCCACAAGAGCGTCTTGGCCGCCGCGTCCCCCTTCTTCCACGACAAGCTGCTGCTGCAGGATGGGGGGCGCCTGCTGCTGCCCCCCGCCATCGACCCCGACGCCTTTGAGGGGCTCCTGCACCTCATCTATTCGGGCGCTTGACGTTGCTGTTGGAGGCCCTGCCCGGTCATCTCTTGGTGGCCAGCGGTCTCCAGATGTGGCACGTGGTGGATCAGTGCTCGGAGATCCTGAGGGAGTTGGAGGGCGGGGCGTGCCGGTGGGCTGGGCGGGGTAGCGAGGTGACATCGTCGTCATCCTCCTCCTCCTCCTCAACTGGCCGCGGCGGTGAGGCGTCGTCATCGTGGACCACCCGTGGTGGAGATGGGTCTTCATGTGTCACCCACGGTGGAGATGGAGCGTCATCGTGGACCACCCGTGGTGATGGGTCTTCATGTAGCACCCATGGCGGAGACGGAGGATCGTCATGGATCACCCGTGGTGGAGACGGGTCGTCGTGTCCCACCCGCGGTGGTGACGGAGCGTCGTCGTGGCCCACCCGCGGTGGCGACGGGTCTTCATCGGCCTCGTGGACCGCGCGGGGTGGCGACGGCTCATCGTGTCCCCACCCGCGGTGGTGATGGAGGAGCCTCCTGGTCCACCCGTGGTGGTGATGGATCATCGTCATCGTTATCGTGGCCCGTGCGTGGTGGCGATGGCTCTTCATGGGCCGCCCGCGGCGGTGACGCGGCGACGCCGTCTTTCACCAAGGAGGGGGGCGAGGAGGTCCTCAAAATCCGCGTGGCCGCCGACGTGGCGCCAGCGGCGACGTCATCCCTGAGCTCCCTCCTGAAGGACGCCGGCGAGGAGGTCCTCAAGATCTGCGTGGAGGAGGAGGAGGAGGAAGAAGAAGAGGAGGAGGAAGAGGGCGGCCACCGCCGCCGCCGCCGCCACCCCACCGACGCCCTCCAGATCGTGCTGGAGGAGGAGGAGGAGGAAGACGGGGCGCCCGGAGACGCCCGCGAGCCCCCCAAGATCTTCTACATCAAGCAGGAGGCGGGCGGCGACGCCGCCGCCGCCGTCGAGGGCCTCCTGCCAGCGGCGGAGTTGGCGGGCGGCTTCGCGCCGGCGGAGGTGAGCTACGTCATCCCGGCGGGCGGCAGCGGGACGACGGTGACGACCGGCGGCACGATGGCGACGACCGGCGGGGCGGCCGTCTTCCCGCAACCGTCTTGGAAGCCGGTGGACCTTCACGGGAACGAGATCCTGGGCCGAGGTCAAGCCCTCCACGCCCCGGTGAAGCTGGGAGCGGCTCCCGACGGCAAACGTTTCGGTTGCTTGTGCGGTAAACGGTTTGCCGTCAAGCCCAAGCGGGATCGGCACATCATGCTGACCTTCAGCCTGCGGCCTTTCGCCTGCGCCGCCTGTCACAAGCGCTTCAAGCTGAAGCACCACTTGACGGAGCACATGAAGACCCACGACGGGGCCGGGCGGGCCTGCGAGCGCTGCGGCCGGCGCTTCCGCCTGCGGAGCGGTTTGGCCAAACACCGGCCGCTCTGTCAGGGGGCACGATGGGGAGGGGGGTGCTGGGCCTGCGAGTGAGGCGGGGGGGGGTGGGGGGGGGTGGGGGGTGGGGGGGGGGTGGGGGTAGGGGGAACGGTTTAAGGTCTGGCCCAGGTTCAGGCTCTGGTCCCAGTTTAGGGCTCTAGGCCCAGCTTAGGCTCTAGGCCCAGCTCAGATCCTGGCCCAGCTCAGGGCTCCAGGCCCAGCTCAGACTCTGGCCCATCTCATCTCCAGGCCCAGCTGAGGGCTCCAGGCCCAGCTCAAGGCTCTAGGCCCAGCTCACGGCTCTAGGCCCAGCTTAGGGCTTCAGCCCCAGCTCTGGGCTCTAGGCCCCAGCTCAGGGCTCCAAGCCCAGCTCAGGGCTCCAGGCCCAGCTCAGGGCTTTAGGCCCAGCTCAGGGCTCTAGGCCTCAGCTGAGGGCTCTAGCCCCAGCTCAAGGCTCTAGGCCCAGCTCAGGGCTCTAGGCCCAGCTCAGACTCTGGCCCATCTCATCTCCAGGCCCAGCTCTGGGCTTTAGGCCCCAGCTCAGGGCTCCAGGCCCAGCTCAGACTCTGGCCCATCTCATCTCCAGGCCCAGCTGAGGGCTCCAGGCCCAGCTCAAGGCTCTAGGCCCAGCTCACGGCTCTAGGCCCAGCTTAGGGCTTCAGCCCCAGCTCTGGGCTCTAGGCCCCAGCTCAGGGCTCCAAGCCCAGCTCAGGGCTCCAGGCCCAGCTCAGGGCTTTAGGCCCAGCTGAGGGCTCTAGGCCTCAGCTGAGGGCTCTAGCCCCAGCTCAGGGCTCTAGGCCCAGCTCAGGGCTCTAGGCCCAGCTCTGGGCTCTAGGCCCCAGCTCTGGGCTCCAGGCCCAGCTCTGACTCTGGCCCATCTCATCTCCAGGCCCAGCTCAAGGCTCCAGGCCCAGCTCAGGGCTCTAGGCCCAGCTCTGGGCTTTAGGCCCCAGCTCTGGGCTCCAGGCCCAGCTCTGACTCTGGCCCATCTCATCTCCAGGCCCAGCTCAAGGCTCCAGGCCCAGCTCAGGGCTCTAGGCCCAGCTCTGGGCTTTAGGCCCCAGCTCAGGGCTCCAGGCCCAGCTCAGACTCTGGCCCATCTCATCTCCAGGCCCAGCTCTGGGCTTTAGGCCCCAGCTCAGGGCTCCAGGCCCAGCTTAAGGCTCTAGGCCCCAGCTCAAGGCTCTAGGCCCATCTTAGGGCTCTAGGCCCATCTCACCTCCTGGCCCAGCTCAAGGCTCTAGCCTCAGCTCAAGGCTCTAGGCCCAGCTCAGGGCTTTAGGCCCCAGCTCAGGGCTCCAGGCCCAGCTCAGACTCTGGCCCATCTCATCTCCAGGCCCAGCTCAGGGCTCTAGGCCCCAGCTCAAGGCTCCAGGCTCAGCTCAGGGCTCTAGGCCCCAGCTCAGGGCTCTAGGCCCAGCTCAGGGCTCTAGGCCCCAGCTCAGGGCTCTAGGCCCAGCTCAGGGCTCTAGGCCCCAGCTCAGGGCTTTAGGCCCCAGCTCAGGGCTCTAGGCCCCAGCTCAGGGCTCTAGGCCCAGCTCAGGGCTCTAGGCCCCAGCTCAGGGCTTTAGGCCCCAGCTCAGGGCTCTAGGCCCCTGCTCAGGGCTCTAGGCCCCAGCTCAGGGCTTTAGGCCCCAGCTCAGGGCTCCAGGCCCAGCTCAGACTCTGGCCCATCTCATCTCCAGGCCCAGCTCAAGGCTCTAGGCCCCAGCTCAGGGCTCTAGGCCCAGCTCAGGGCTCTAGGCCCCAGCTCAGGGCTTTAGGCCCCAGCTCTGGGCTTTAGGCCCCAGCTCAGGGCTCCAGGCCCAGCTCAGGGCTCTAGGCCCCAGCTCAGGGCTTTAGGCCCAGCTCAGGCTTTAGGCCCCAGCTCAGGGCTCTAGGCCCAGCTCAGGGCTCCAGGCCCAGCTCAGGGCTCTAGGCCCCAGCTCAGGGCTTTAGGCCCAGCTCAGGCTTTAGGCCCAGCTCAGGGCTCTAGGCCCAGCTCAGGGCTCTAGGCCTCAGCTCAGGGCTTTAGGCCCAGCTCAGGCTCTAGGCCCAGCTCAGGGCTCTAGGCCCCAGCTCAGGGCTCCAGGCCCAGCTCAGGGCTTTAGGCCCCAGCTCAGGGCTTTAGGCCCAGCTCAGGGCTTTAGGCCCCAGCTCAGGGCTCTAGGCCCAGCTCAGGGCTCTAGGCCCAGCTCAGGGCTCCAGGCCCAGCTCAGGGCTCTAGGCCCAGCTCAGGGCTCTAGGCCCAGCTCAGGGCTCTAGGCCCCAGCTCAGGGCTTTAGGCTCTCTGTCATCTATGGAGTGACCATCTCTAGGACTTCACTTCCGCTGCCGGTGCCGGACCGGCCAATCAGCGCACGCAGGGCGGGAGCGCGGCAGCCAATGGTGGGGCGCGGGGCGGGACAGGCGTCGCTGTGGGGGATCGCGCTGCGGCCCGGTGGGTCGCCGTGGCAACGGGTAACCCGTGGCAACGGGAGCAGGCACCCCCCCCGGGGTCCTCCTGCCTGTCGCAACCGCCCCCCCCCCCGGGGACACCCCTGTCCCCATGGGGGGGGGCCTCAATGTCCCACCCCCCCCCCGGGACACCCTGTCCCTTGGGGGGGCCTCAATGTCCCACTCCCCCCACCGGGACACCCCTGTCCCCATGGGGGGGGGCCCTCAATGTCCCACCCCCCCCCCCCCGGGGACATCCCTGTCCCCATGGGGGGGGGCCTCAATGTCCCACACCCCCCCCCCGGGGACACCCCTGTCCCCATCGGGTGCCCCAGGGTCCCCCAGGACCCTGGGACACCCCTGTCCCCATCGGGTGCCCCAGGGTCCCCCCAGGACCCTCCTGTCCTTGGGGACATCCGCCCCTCCCCCCCAAATACTGCGGGACACTTGTGTCCCCAAGTGCCACCCCCGACAGACACGGTGCCACCGTGTGACCCCCCGAGCTTTAATGGCTGAAATGGTGCGAAAAAAGGGGCAAAGCTGTGAAAAGAAAGAAAATAAAGCGTTGGGGTCACCGGGACGGGGAGAACCAGTACGTGACTGGGCCAAACTGGGATGGCACTGTCCCCCGCGGGGTGACACGGGGTGATGTGGGGTCCCACCAGTGTGGGACTGGGCCAAACTGGGATGGCAGTGTCATCTACGGGTGACACGTGGGGACGTAGGGTCCCACCAGGGCCAAACGGGGATGGAACTGTCATCTACGGGGTGACACGTGGGGACGGGGGGTCCCACCAGGGCTAAACTGGGATGGAACTGTCATCTATGGGGTGACACAAGGGGACGTGGGGTCCCACCAGGGCCAAACGGGATGGCAATGTCATCTACGGGTGACACGTGGGTCCCACCCGTGGTGACACGTGGGACACGGGGTCCCACCAGGGCCAAACCGGGATGGAACTGTCATCTACGGGGTGACACATGGGGACGTGGGGTCCCACCCGCGGTGACACGTGGGGACGTGGGGTCCCACCAGGGCCAAACCGGGATGGCAATGTCATCTACGAGGTGACACGTGGGGACATGGGGTCCCACCAGGGCCAAACCGGGATGGAACTGTCATCTACGGGGTGACACGTGGGGACGTGGGGTCCCACCAGGGCTAAACCGGGATGGCAATGTCATCTATGAGTGACACGTGGGGACGTGGGTCCCACCCGTGGTGACACGTGGGGACACGGGGTCCCACCAGGGCCAAACCGGGATGGAACTGTCATCTACGGGGTGACACGTGGGGACGTGGGGTCCCACCAGGTGCTAAACCGGGATGGCAATGTCATCTATGGGGTGACACGTGGGGACATGGGTCCCACCAGGGCCAACCAGGATGGAACTGTCATCTATGGAGTGACACATGGGGACGTGGGGTCCCACCCGCGGTGACATGTGGGGACGTGGGGTCCACCCAGGGCCAAACGGGGATGGAACTATCATCTACGGGGTGACACGTGGGGACGTGGGTCCCACCAGGGCCAAACCGGGATGGCAATGTCATCTACGGGGTGACACGTGGGGACGTGGGGTCCCACCAGGGCTAAACCGGGATGGAACTGTCATCTATGGGGTGACACGTGGGGACATGGGGTCCCCCAGGGCCAAACCAGGATGGCAATGTCATCTATGGAGTGACACGTGGGGACGTGGGGTCCCACCAGGGCCAAACGGGGATGGAACTATCATCTACGGGGTGACACGTGGGGACGGGTCCCACCAGGGCCAAACCGGGATGGCAATGTCATCTACGGGGTGACACGTGGGGACGTGGGGGTCCCACCAGGGCTAAACCGGGATGGCAATGTCATCTACGGGGTGACACGTGGGGACATGGGGTCCCCACCAGGGCTAAACGGGGATGGAACTGTCATCTATGGAGTGACACATGGGGACGTGGGGTCCACCCGTGGTGACACGTGGGGACGTGGGGTCCCACCAGGGCCAAACCGGGATGGCAATGTCATCTATGGAGTGACACGTGGGGACGTGGGTCCCACCCGTGGTGACACGTGGGGACGTGGGGTCCCACCAGGGCCAAACCGGGATGGCAATGTCATCTACGGGGTGACACGTGGGGACGTGGGGTCCCACCAGGGCCAAACCGGGATGGCAATGTCATCTATGGAGTGACACGTGGGGACGTGGGGTCTCACCCGCGGTGACACGTGGGGACGTGGGTCCCACCAGGGCTAAACCGGGATGGCAATGTCATCTATGGGGTGACACGTGGGACATGGGTCCCACCAGGGCCAAACCGGGATGGAACTGTCATCTATGGAGTGACATGTGGGGACGTGGGGTCTCACCCGCGGTGACATGTGGGGACGTGGGGTCCCACCAGGGCCAAACGGGGATGGAACTATCATCTACGGGGTGACACGTGGGGACATGGGGTCCCACCAGGGCCAAACCGGGATGGAACTGTCATCTATGGAGTGACACATGGGGATGTGGGGTCCCACCCGTGGTGACACGTGGGACGTGGGGTCCCTCCAGGGCCAAACCGGGATGGCAATGTCATCTACGGGGTGACACGTGGGGACGTGGGGTCCCACCAGAGCCAAACCGGGATGGAACTGTCATCTACAGGGTGACACGTGGGGACGTGGGGTCCCACCAGGGCCAAACTGATCCCCATTCCTGGATACACCCTACTGCCCACCTACGCGAAAGGTGGGTGCGTGTGGGCGGGTGGACACCTCGGTTCCTGCTGCCCCACCGGTGGGTTCTGGGTACGTTGGGTCTCAGTGTCCACGTTATGGCGGAGGTCACCAGCTGGGACACGATGGACTAATTGGATTTCCTTGATTATCCATCAAGATTTCTGTGAGGGAATGCCAGATTTCCCCATGGAAGGGTTAGGATTGTCCATCACATGAAGGTTCTCGTCTTTTTAGATGTTCTCCACATCTTCTCCGGTGGCAACACCTCACCGGGTGTTAACAAAGCTCCCGGGAACGCTCGCTGCACTTTCTAGGTGGATACTTCCCGTAGGATGAAGGTTCAAGGACAGCTTTCCACTTGTTCACCCAGGAGGTCAGCGGTTCCTAGGGATGGAGAAAAGAAGACCAAGATCTTGGGTCGCGTGCAGGGACGGGTCATCTCGCTCCCACCGTTTCCCATATTCCCCTCCCTCAAGACTGCGTTTTCCCACCCGGCGTTTCCCAAGGATGGCTTTTCCATTCCTCGCCCGCTCTCCTGGCCGCCCGGAGGTGCTCAAAGCATCCTGCTGCTGTTGGGTCAGCACGTGGACCTCTCTATAGCGGACTACCCGTCGGAGTCTGCCATGAGTTCAACACTTGTATGGTCTCCCGTAAGTTCCTCCCCTAATTAGCATCATCGTTTTGCCATTTGAGTTGTTTAATCAACCCCTTCCAGCTTTCCGCCGCACCCTTCCTCAGAGCTCGGTAGGGTTTCAAAGTCCGCTTAACTCCACGCTCAAGACACCGTTCCTCTCCTGTTTTAAGAGGTGACCCATCATCATGGGTTGACGGTTGGACTCGATGATCTTAGAGGTCTTTTCCAACCTTCATGATTCTATGATTCTGTGATCTATGGCATCGGGTGCTCACCAAACCATCCTGCCGCGGTGCCTGGAGGGAAAACATTACCCAAACTCGTTACTCTTTCAACTCCGGTCACCGTAAATTTCCATCCTTCGGAGATTGGCGTCACGGGGGAGATGGAGTCAACTTACCAAGTGTCCCAAAGGACTTTCCCTTCCCTAAGCGGTCGACTGCTGATAACTCCTCCTACCGTTCCCAACTCCACGAGTCCTCGCTGGTGGGACCGCTTGTTGCTTAGAGCTTGGCCAACGCGGCCTTGCTGCATGATGATACGGGTCCGCGTGTCCCCCGCCGTTCACGGAGCCATTCAACCATCCAATACTCGAGGTAGAAGAAAAATCCTGCCACGTTTCTACTGGCGGTTGCCCGTATCGGTCCCACCTGGCCACCCGAGTGGTATTTTCCCAGTGCGTGGCTCCGTGCCCTATAGCAGTAGGACGGGAGACGGTCATCCGGTCTTTTTGTTCCCGGTATTTTCTTCTCCGTACGTCTCCGTTCCCCATCCGCCGGTTGCGTTTTGCCCAGTTTCCTCGCCGTTGCGTGGCACCAGCCCATACGTATACGGTCCGGGACGTATGTGGTTCCATATGCCGTTTCTAAGAACTAACACCACGGCCCAGTTGAGTAGAACCTTCTACTCGCTCCATTACCGCCAAGTCCATCAGCTACAGATCCAGCAGCAGCCGTTCCTTGCCGTTCAGCCGACGTTTTATGAGCGCTCCCACCGGTCGGACACCATCTGGTTGGCGGGGATTGAGCTCAGGAGCATCCTGGGTAGGAGAACGTGGAGGCTTCGTGTATTCAGTGGCCGTTGCTGTGTGCTCCACAGCTTCAGCAGCTTTATTCTCCTTAGTCAAGCCACCCGTGATGGATATACAGTCCCACCTCCGTACAGTGGTCTTAGGTGCTACACCTAAAGGCGGTGGTTTACTGCCGAGAAGAGGTTTAAGAAGAGGTATGGGCACGTGGAACGTTAAGCTTCTTCCCCGAGTTGAGGGTTCAGTTGTTCCCGACCCCTTCATAAGCTGCTAGAACCTCTTCAAAGGTTGAGGAACTGTGCTGAGCACTCTACCAGGAGTTGGAGCTCCTTGGAGCCGGGAGGTCCTTGTTGACATAGTCCCCCAATATCCCATCTCTCCCACCCGGATACGCAGCGAGAGGGACTGCAGAGGGTGGAAGGGTCCCAGTGACTGATACACATTCACGTTGGCCTTTAGAAGCTCCAGGGCCTCTTCACGGGGTGGAGTCCATGCCCAGACTGCATTTTTCTTGAGTAAGTTATAGAACGGTCATGTTATTATATGAAATCCTGGAATACGCGTCCTCCAAATCCTAAAGTCCCTGTCTCGGCACCTAACTCCTTTCTCCTCGGGGCTGGGTAACTCTCGGATTTCTCGTAGGACCTCAGCGGGAGCCGTTTTCCTCCCACCTCTCATCCGACTCCTCAGAACGTCACTTCCCGGCTGGGTCCTTACTTCTTTCCTTCCTCTACCTCAATTAAGTGTCGGTGCGTTATAATCACCTCCACAGCCTGTTCCACAGCTTCTGCTGGGCGTCCACCTCTTAAACATCGTCCAGATGTTAGTCTCCGCTTGCCATTTGGTTTCTTTACTGGTCACACTGGAGAGCTGGAGGGGGACGAGACCTGACAACCTTCTTCCAGCTCTTTTATTGACCCAGAAACAGGATGATTTAACACCGGAAGGTTAATTCATATCGTGGAATATTAACTAGGTTGTGGTGGGGCAGAGGAGCAGCAGTTGGCGATGGATTTGCGACTCTGCAGGTGTCCTTATCTACCCTCAGGACTTGGATCCTCAGCGGTGGGAGCAGTGGCCGCGAGTGCTTCCGCTGAAACCGAGCCCCGACCCTGGTTTCCCATAGATTCCCGGTCTGGGCTTAGTGCCGATAGATTTGGGTCTGTCTCCGAGCTCACATCCCTCACATCCTCTGGCTCCCATCGTTATCCTTGTAAATCCTACGGCGTCACCCCCATCTCCTGACGCAGGTCAGGACCCAGAGGACCGTCACGAGAAGTTACGATGATGATCCAAACGCGTTTCCCAATTTTCCCCTTGTATTTTGCATGGGGACGGACCATCTCTTTTTTATTCCATTTATTTTAGCTGAGGTTCTCCCCCGGTTTTTCATCCCGTGGGGCGCAGAGTGAGAAATCTGCTAGCGTACGTTGAAGGACCTCTTGGAAAATAAGATAGTTTAAGCCCGTCTTAACGGCTAAAGCTAACGATTTCTCAGCTCCGAGTCCAAAGGCTTTCCCCCCCCCCCGATCGGTGGGACGCAGAGTGCGTCCCCAGCGCAAATCCGTAAGGGCCTGGGAATATTTGGCCCCGCGGTATCCAATATTCCCGGACCTGATGCTAACGATGGAGGTTCAGCGGGGATAAGGTGGAGGTGGTTGGCTCCGGCCGTCCGGATCCGTGCCAGCCCCTCCACGGCTGTTTCCCCTGGGTTACCTCGGTGTCTCTCCTCCAGATCAATTAATTGGAGACGAGTTTTGCGGCCCCCGCCGGTGCGCTCTGTTGTTCAGCCTGAATTACTGGTGCCAAGAGGGCAGGAAAACATCCTCGTTATTGCCTGCGGGTCTGCTCGTTTCCAGATATCCCAACCATCATCATCCACGGCACAGTGAACTTGAACCGGGTCTAAAGTGGCTTCCAACCACTTCCTCCTGCGCTCTTCACCTTCCGGAACTACCTGGGGCTGAAGTTTTGACTCGAGCGGTCTATTTTGCATTTCTAATTGCTTACGCTTCGCTTCCTCATTTTCTTCTTCCTCATTTTCCTCTTCCAACCCTACATTTTCCCCTTCCTACTCATCAATCGTATCCGTCGCTGCTCCAAGACCGCCCAGTTACCAGCAGACGGCATTTTCTCCTTTTCCCTCCTCCAACCTGCACCAAGCTTGCCATCCGCCAAACTCCTGCCAAATATTACCAAGACCCATCCAGCGGCTCTCGATCCGGAACAAATCCCGCTTGGGATTTCGCCATCCCTCTCTCTTGAATTTTTCTCCTGGTCGTTAACGGCTCAACGTCTGTTTTTTTCAGTCTTCGCCACGGCACGGACGCCCACAAATTATCTCCGCTCCCACCGAACCGGTCGCCTCGAGCAGCTCGTACGTGCAAGCACACCCCTGCCACTAATATGTAACGACTCAAATTTGCCCGACTTTTAAGGTTCGCCTTAAAATTGACTACAGGTTGGGTAAACCTGACCTACGGTCAACTTCCCAATATAGAGCAAGTCTTGACACCACCGGCCGCACGGACAAATCAACGTGCTATACGATTCCAACTTCTCAAGGTAACTCCAGCCGAATCTTGCGCGTGTAGAGTTAACGCTGCTGCACCATCAGTAAATCTGACGACGATTTAATCTGTAACACACCGAGGAAGGTTTCCTATTGTTCCGCTGACCTTTATCTCCCAAAAGGATGGTTTCTATTATGGGGACTCCAGGTCTATAATGACATACCTGAGGTCCGTGCACGCTTGGAAGACTCACAGTCTCCCTGCTAGCAAGAAATCACAGAATCGTAGACCGGTTTGGGTCGGGAAGGACTTTTAAAGGTCATCTAGTCCAACCCTCGCGCAATGAGCGGGGACATCTTCAACCAGATCAGGTTGCTCAACCAAATCTAAGACGAGAAGAAGCGGAGGGAGCCTACCTCAGGCTCTACCACCGGACTGTGACTCAAACGGCAATCTGGTAAGGGAAGCGGTAGCATTAAGCCCATCACCAGCGGCCTGCACCAGCGCGAGGTGCCGACCTCCGGCTGATAAAGGTGGCCCGGGAGTTAGCAAAAACCCGGAATGCCACCTCCACTTCGATCGCGTTATTACATGGAGGGACAGCAATCGAATGGGGAAGCAATCTTAGAGGCAACCAAGAGTTACTTACAGCCAACCAGGGAGGAGAAGGGAGGAGAGGAGGAGGAGGAGAGAGGAGGGAGGAGAAGGGAGGAGAAGGGAGGAGAAGGGAGGAGAAGGGAGGAGAAGGGAGGAGAAGGGAGGAGAAGGGAGGAGAAGGGAGGAGAAGGGAGGAGAAGGGAGGAGAAGGGAGGAGAAGGGAGGAGAAGGGAGGAGAAGGGAGGAGAAGGGAGGAGAAGGGAGGAGAAGGGAGGAGAAGGGAGGAGAAGGGAGGAGAAGGGAGGAGAAGGGAGGAGAAGGGAGGAGAAGGGAGGAGAAGGGAGGAGAAGGGAGGAGAAGGGAGGAGAAGGGAGGAGGGAGGAGAAGGGGAAGAGGCGGGGAAGAGGAGGAGGGAGGAGAAGGGGAAGAGGCGGGGAAGAGGAGAAGGGAGGAGGAGGGAGGGAGGAGGGAGGGAGGAGGGAGGGAGGAGGGAGGGAGGAGGGAGGGAGGGAGGGAGGGAGGAGAAGAGGGAGGAGAAGAGGGAGGGAGGGAGGAGAAGAGGGAGGAGAGGAGGGAGGGAGGAGAGGAACAGAAGAGATTTTCAGTTGGAAGGGACCTACAAGATCATCTCGTCCAACTGCCCGACCACTTCAGGGCTGACCAAAAGTTAAAGCCTGTTATTAAGGACATTGTCCAAACGCTTCTTAAATGCCGCCAGGCTCGGGGCATCGACCACCCCTCCAGGAAGCCCGTTCCAGGGTTTGACCACCCTCTCGGCCAAGAAACGCTTCCTCGGGTCCAGTCCGAACCTCCCCCGGCGCAGCTTTGAGCCATTCCCAGGCGTCCTGCCCCCGGATCTCGGGGAGGAGAGATCAGCACCTCCCTCTCCACGTCTCCTCCTCAGGTCGCCCCTCGGCTTCCTTCTCTCCAAACTAGACAAGCCCAAAGTCCTCGCCGCTCCTCACGGGACACGCTTCCCAGCCTTTCACCAGCCGGGCTGCCCTCCTCTGGACGTGTTCGAGGACCTTCACGTCCTTCTCAAACGGTGGGGCCCAGATCTGCACGCGGTACCCCAGGTGAAGCCGCACCGACGCCGAACGCAGCGGGACGATCCCCTCTCTTGACCGGTTGGTGATGCCGTGTTCGATGCACCGGGATGGGGACGCCGAGAGCGGGGACAGGGACACCAGGACCGGGGTGGGGGGGGGACGGGGACACTCCAGGATAACGGTTTGCCCTCTTGGCTGCCGGGACACACTGCTGACTCCTGTCGAGCCTGCTGCCCACCGGCACCCCCAGATCCCCAGTAAACCTGTAGAAGCCGAACTGAAAAAAATTAAAAGAGCTTTAGTACAAAACAGAAGACAGGATCCGAAAGGAAGAGAACGGTGGAACTGGTTCTCAAATCTATTTTCTTTCTATTATCCCGATATTGAAACAATTTATCAGCTGGATATTAACGCTATTAGTTGTTCTACTTGGTTTAGGGATCACGTTCTGCTGGTTTACGCAAATATACTCAACCCGTCTCGCTCAAAATTCACGGATACAAACGCTGTTCTGCTCCAATTTAAAGCGCGCACAAAACAAAAGGAGGGAACGTTAACACAAGGAAAAGGTCCACGGTAAAGGCGGCTTCGCAGACCCGCTCGAGAGAGCGGGACCAACAGCCACCTCGCCTCTACGAAAGGATCTGCTGTTCGAAGAAACCAGACCAAAACGGGCCGAAAGCAGCAAAGTTGCGACAAAATAGTGCAAATTCAGCTAAGAAATACGCATTGAGCGCGCTTGCGCGGGGCGTTTGCCTGAACAAATGCTCCAAAGTGAACGGCAACAAGCGACGTCGTGGAAAAACGAGCACGCGAGTGGTCTTAAAATCGTGCGTAAGGACTCAAGCGTGTAACGCGGGGTCCTTCTCGGGCTCCCAGCCGAGAGGCGCCTCATTCCCAGCAATAAAAGGGATTTTAGCTCACGTCTGCTTCTGCTGCCTTCTCTCCGTTACCCGCGCACCAACTAGAAGAGAAGAATTAAAACGGGAGCAAGTCCTCGCCGCGAACACCGGGAGAGATCCCGCTTCTGCCGCCGATAAAGCATCACGGTCCGTTTGGCGCTCTCAAAATTAAACTTGACGAGCTCGTTAAGAAATAGAACAAAGCACCAAGGGCTCAAATCCCCTTTGCACGGAGTGGTTTATCACCTGAATTCGCTTATTCGCCGCTCAGGTCGTGAGGTTTCATCGCTTACAGCTCGTTAATTCGTTAATTTGCGTATCTATGAGCAAAACGAGCTGCCCAAGCGATGATGCGAGCGCTCAGCCTTCCTCCGGCGCGGAGCCGGTGTTCCCCGTGTGTCCCCTGTCCGTCCCCCGTCCCCCCCCCCCGGACACGCTGGGCACGAGCTGCGTTAGCCGTAAACCTGAGCAGGAGCTGAGTGACATCTGGGAAGTGACACGAGGTGACGCGCGTGGGTCACACCAGTGCTGGACTGGGCCAAACCGGTCCCCTCCCCGCTGGCTGGGGTGGTGGGGGTGACTCACCCGCGTGCCTGGGTCCGCCAGCAGGGTGGGAGGGGTCAGGAGGGGTCACCGTTGTCACCGTTGTCCCCATCGTCCCCGAGGATGGCGGCGCCCAGGGCCTGCAGCTGCTTCACGAGGGAGCCCAGCGCCGCTGGGGGGGGGGACATGGGAGGGACATTGGGGGACGCTGGGGACATGGAAGGACGTTGGGGGCTGGGGGACGAAACTGGGGGGACACTGGGGACGTGGGGAGATACTGGGGACATGGGGGGGTACATTGGGGAGACATTGGAGGGCTGGGGGGACGTTGGGGACATTGGGGGAACATTGGGGACATGGGGGGGTACATTGGGGAGACACTGGAGGGCTGGGGGGACGTTGGGGACGTGGGGGGGTACATTGGGGAGACATTGGAGGGCTGGGGGGACGTTGGGGACATTGGGGGAACACTGGGGACATTGGGGGAACATTGGGGAGACATTGGAGGGCTGGGGGGATGTTGGGGACATGGGGGGGTACATTGGGGAGACACTGGAGGGCTGGGGGGATGTTGGGGACATTGGGGGAACATTGGGGAGACATTGGAGGGCTGGGGGGACGTTGGGGACATGGGGGCGTACATTGGGGAGACACTGGAGGGCTGGGGGGATGTTGGGGACATGGGGGGAACACTGGGGACATTAGGGGAACATTGGGGACATGGGGGGAGCATCGGGGACATTGGGAGGACATGGGGGGACATTGTGGGACACTTGGGGGCTGGGGGGACATTGGAGACATGGGGGACAGGACATTGGGGGCACCCAGGAGTGTCACAGGACACTGCGGGGGGGACACAAGGACATGGGGGGGACATAGGGACACCTGCAGGTGCCACATGGGCCAGACCTACCTCTGCCCGGGGGGGGACCCATCCTGTCTCCACGGGGGGTGGCCTAGGGGTGACACAAGGGGGTGACACGGGGACAGCAGCCACCCATGTCCCCAAGTGCCCTCCCAGACCGGTGTCCCTCCCTTGTCATCCCCTCCCCATGTCCCCTGGCCCTTCCCCATGCCAACTCCCCACGTCTCCAGCCCCGCCATGTCCCCTCTCTGTGTCCCCCACATCCCCACCTGTGTCCCCAAGCCACCTCACCTCGCCCCATGCCACCTTGTCCTGCATCACCTTGTCCTTTGTCACCTGGCCGTGTGTCACCTCCTCAGCCAACCCCAAGGCCACGGCTGCGGGGACAGGGACAGGCCGTGGTGGGGACATGGCAGCCACCGCTCATCCACAGGGGCACAGGGTGGCACTGGCTCCCCAGTGCGTCCCCTGGCACCTGCCCGGTGTCCCCTCATGTCCCATCGGTGATGTCCCCTGCCTGGTGTCCTCCCTGCCAAGGGTGTCCCCAACGCGTCCCCAACGCGTCCCCACTCACCACTGTGCCGGACCCTGGCCATTGTCCCTGTCAGCAGATGGGCGCTGCCTGTCACCTTGGCCACCGGGCTGGGGACAGCATCACTGTGTCACCCCCGGCCCCAGACATGGGTCAGGGCCAGCAGGATGGGGACAGTGCCACCATGTCACCCCTGGGATCCCCAAGAGTGGGGATGGGGTCTCCTGCCATCCCTGTGGTCCCAAAGTCACTCCCAGGGTCCCAATGCCCGCCCCCCCCAGTGTCCCCATGCCACCCTTGGGGTCCCAATGTCACCCACAGGGTCCCCTCCCACCCTCAGGGTCCCCTGGTGTCCCTCAACACCCCCAAAGTGGACCCAGGCGTCCGGACCCCTCCCCCATCACTCACTCGTCCCCTGCCGGGTCCCGCTGCCACCGCGGCCGGTCCAAGGCCACCGCTGGGGCCACCAGCCCTGAGGACAGGATGACACCGGGGTCACCAGCCCTGGGGACAGGATGAAGTCCAGGGCCACCCGCTGCGGAGGAGGGGTGACAGTGGCATCGGGGCCACCCTGTTGCCGTCCCCACGCCTGTCCTGTTCCCACCCCCACGTCCCCAAGCCTGTCCCCGTGTACCTGTTCCTATGTCCCTGTCCCCGTATCTCCCTCCCTGTCCCCATGTCCCCATGTCACCCTTCCCGCCTCTGTGCCCCCTTGTCCCCATCCCCTCCCCGGTCCCCCTTGCCCCCCTCCCCATCCCCATGTCCCCCTCCCTCTTCTTGTGTCCCTGTGTCCCCATCCCCTCTCTGTCCCTATGTCCTTCTCCCTGGCCCCATCTCCTTGTCCCCTCCCCGCCCCGGTCCCCCCTGTCCCCATCCCTGTCCCCACGTCTCCCTCCCCGTGTCCCCATCCCCATGTCCCCCTTGCCATTCTTGTGTCCCTGTGTCCCCATCCCCTCCCTGTCCCCATGTCCCCCTCCCTGTCTGACACGTCTCCCTCCCTGTGCCCCCGTCCCCATGTCCCCCTCCCCATCCCTGTGTCCCCCTCCCCATCCTCATGCCCCCGTACCCTGGAGGACGCGGAGTCGCTGTCCCACCCGGCGCAGGCGGGCACTGAGGGTGACCATGGTCCCGGCGGCTGCTGTCACCTCAGCCTCGCGTGCTGTCACCACCCCGGCCAGCCTGGGGGACACAGGGACGGGGGGGAACACGGGGGACATGGTGGGGGACACAAGGACGGGGTGGGACATGAGGACGGGGTGGGACACAGGGACAGGAGCAGCAGGGACAGGACAGCGGTGACATGTGGGGACAGGGACACTGGTGACCTCTCAGTCTCCCCATCCCAGTTCCCCCCCCCCCCAGAGGCCACTCAGTTCTTCCCCAGTCCCCTCCCAGTGTCCCCAGTGCCTCCCAGTAACCCCCTGGCCTCTATCCCAGTGTCGTCCCCCCCCGGCTCTTCCCAGTGTCCCCCCCAGAATCCTCCCCGTCCCTCAGAGTGGCCCCCAGTCCCTCCCAGTCTCCCCCCCGTCCCTCTCGGTGCCCAGTTCCCCCCCAGTCCCTCTCAGTGCTCCCTCCAGCCCCTCCCAGTTGTCCCCCAGTCCCCCCCAGTTGTCCCCCAGTCCCTCCCAGTCCCCTCCCAGTACCTGGCAGCCGCCCGGGCCAGTCCCCCCAGCGCCTCCTCAGCTGCCTCTGCCCGTCCCCGCTGCCGCGTCACCTCCTGCGCCAGGCGCTGGGACAAGTGCCACCGCATCCCCAACCTGTCCCCAAGCCCTCCCGCGTCCCCAATGTGTCCCCGCTCTGGGTCACCTCCCCGGCCAGGTAGTGGGACACGGCCCGCTGGTCACCGATGTCCCCAGCGTGTCCACATCGTGTCCCCAACCTCTCCCCAGGTGGCCCCCCCGTGATGTCCCCAGTGTGTCCCCACGTCCCCAAGCCATCCCTGACCCATCCCTGTGTCCCCAGTGTGTCCCCAACACATCCCCAGCACAGCCCGGACATGACTCTCTGTGTCCCCATGTCCCCAGTGTGGCCCTGCATGGCCCCAGCACGTCCCCATGTCCGCGGCATATCCCCACATGTCCCCAGTGTGGCTCTTTGTGTCCTCAGTGTGTCCCCCCATTTCCCAGGCACGTCCCCAGCAGGTCCCTGTGTCCTCAGCATGTCCCCACGTGTCCCATGTGTGTCCCTGTGTCCCTAGCAGGTCCCCATGTCCCCAGCATGTCCCCATATGTCCCATGTGTGTCCCTGGTGTGTCCTCAGATGTCCCCATCGTGTCCCTCTGAGTCCCCAGCAGGTCCCCATGTCACCATACATCCCACATGTGTTCCCAGCGTGTCCCCTCATTTCCCCAGCAGGTCCCACGTGTGTCCCCCAGCAGGTCCCACGTGTGTCCCCATGTCTCTAGCAGGTTCCCATGTCGCCAGCATGTCCCCATATGTCCCCAGCATGTCCCCCTGCGTCCCCAGGAGGTCCCCCTTTACCCCACGCGTGTCCCCAGCGTGTCCCCATATGTCCCATGCCTGTCCCCACCAGTTCCCCATGTCCCCAGCAGGTCCCCATACATCCCACACGTGTCCCCCCCATTTACCCAGCAGGTCCCACGTGTGTCCCTAGCAGGTCCCCGTGGCCCCAGCAGGTCCCCATGTGTCTCCCCCGTGTCCCCAGCAGGTCCCCATGTGTCTCCCCCGTGTCCCCAGCAGGTCCCCATGTGTCCCCCCCGTGTCCCTGCTGACCTCAGCGTCCCGACGCTGCAGCTCGGCGGTGGCCGCCCTCTCGCGCAGGCTCAGCTCCAGCCGCATCACCCGGCGCGTCCCCGCTGCCACCGCTGCCCCCAGCGCCCCCACCTGAGGAACCCAGGCGGCCGGGAGTCTCCCAGGAGGGACCCAGGCAACCAGGAGCCCCCCCAGAGGGAGGCGGGGGGGGGGGGGGTGACCCCTGGAAGGGACCCAGGCGTCCGGGAAACCCCCCAACCCCCCTAGAAGGGACTTGGGAACCCCTCACTGGGAGAGATTCAGGCGTCCCAGCACCTCCCAACACCCCTAGATGGGACCCAGGCACCTCTCGGGAGGGACCCAGGTGCCTGAGCACCCCCCAAATGGGACCCAGGTGCCACCCCCAGGAGGCACCCAGCTGCCTGGGCACCCCCTAACCCCCCAAGATGGGATCCAGGCACCCTTTGGTAGGGACCCAGGACTCTGGGTGCTCCCCAATCCCCCCAGATGAGACTCAGGAACGCACCTCCCCCCCCCCCCCCCCGGGAGGAACCCAGACTTCTGAGTACTTCTTAACCCCCCCAGGTAGGACCCAGGCATCCGGGTGCCCCCCCCCCCCCAAGATGGGACCCAGGCACCTCTTGGGAGGGACCCAGGAGTCTGGGTGTCCCCCAGTCACCCCAAATAGGACCCAGATGCCACCCCCAGGAGGGACCCAGGCATCCAGGCACCCCCCAAACCCTCTAGATGGGACCCAGGCACCCCTCGGGAGGGACCCAGGACTCTGGGTGCCCCCCAACCCCTAAGATGGGACCCAGGCAACCCCACCCGGGAGCGACCCAGGAGTCCAAGTGCCCCCTCAGGAGGGACCCAGGACTCCGGGCACCCCCCAAACCCTCCAGATGGGACCCAGGCACCCCTCGGGAGGGACCCAGGACTCCGAGTGCCCCCCAACCCCCCCAGATGGGACCCAGGCACCCCTTGGGAGGGACCCAGGACTCCGAGTGCCCCCCAACCCCCCCAGATGGGACCCAGGCACCCCTCAGGAGGAACCCAGGACTCCAAATGCCCCCCAACCCCCCCCCCCTCGACGGGACTGAGAAACCTCTCCCCAGGTGGGACCCGGGCACCCACCTGCGCCCGCAGCACCCGCTGTGTCTCCTCCTGCACCCGCAGCTGCACCAGGAGGGCGAAGACCTTCTCCCGCCAGCGCCCCAGGAGCGCCTGCAGCCGGGGGGGGGCCACCGCCACGGGGACCTCGGGGGGGGGCAGCTGGGGGGGGTAGGGGGGGAGGCGTGAGTGTCCCGGGACACCCAGACACCCCACTGACATCCTGCCCCCCCAAGCACCCAGAGACATCGCAAAGCCACCCAAGCCTGCCCCCCCCCCCCCGCCCCCAACACACCCATGTCCATCCCAGGGGCACCCGAGACCCCCTCAGCACCCCAGAACCTCCCCGTTACACGTCAGCGTCCCCCCAGCATCCCAAAAGCCCGCCCCAGCAGCACCTTATGGCACCCCAGGGGTGCCCCAACCTCCCCAGAGCACCCCAGCGTCCCCCCAGCACCCTGTGTCACTCCACTGTGCCTCCAGGACCCCCCCGTGGCACCACAGAGCCCCCCCAGCAACCCAAAAGCCCCCCCCCCCATGGGCACCCTATGGCACCCCAGGGCCCGCCAGACCAACCCCCGAGCATCCCTGTTCCCCCTCAGCACTCCATAGACCCCCTGGACCCCCCCAGAGCACCCTAGGACTCCCCCCCATCTCCCCGTGTCACCCCATTGCCCCTCAGGACCCTCTGTGGCACTCCCGCCCCCCCCCCAGGGGCACCTCACAACACCCTACGGCTCCCCCAGCACCCCAAAAGCCCCCCCAGTGGTACCCTATGGGAGCTCCAAACCCCTCCGAAGCACCATGGGCCCACCCCAGCACCCCCCTGGCCCCCACCCAGAGCCCCCCAGCACCCAAGAAGCCCCTCCCAGCACCCCAAAGGGCCCCTCAGGGGCACCCTACGTTCCCTCCCGCCCCCCAAAAGCCCCTCCCAGGGGCACCCTGTGGCCCCCCCAGCCCCACCTCGCGGCCTAGTTCGTGCTCCTGCATGGTCAGGATGTGGCCGAGGGCGCTGAGCCGGGCCTGCAGCAGCACCTGGGGCTGGCACTGGGGGGAACAGGGACAGCATGGGGACACTACGGGGACAGGGGGACACCTCGAGGATGCTGCGGGGACAGGGTGTATGGAGACATCCTGGGGACAAGGGACGCCACGAGGACAGGGTGACAACCTGGGGACACTGGGATACCGTGGGGAGCGGGGGCACGGGGAGATCCTGGGGAGAGGGAACATGGGGACAACGTGAGGACAGGGTGACAACCTGGGGGCAATGGGACACCACAGAGACACCAAAGGGACATGAGGACACCCTGGGAACACTGGATATTGGGACACTGGGGAGACAGGGGACGTGGAGACACCCTGGGGACAAGGGGACACCCTGGTGACACCAGAGGGGCGGAGGACATGGGGACATCGTGGGGACACTGTGGGGACAGGGCACAAGGCCACCATGTTACCCCACCATGGAGACACCCTGGGGACAGGGGGACACCCCAGGGACACCAGAGGGGCGGAGGACATGGGGACATCGTGGGGACACTGTGGGGACAGGGCACAGGGCCACCATGTTACCCCACCATGGAGACACCCTGGGGACAGGGGGACACCCCAGGGACACCAGAGGGGCAGAGGACATGGGGACATCGTGGGGACACTGTGGGGACAGGGCAGAGGGCCACCCTGTCACCCCCACCATGGAGACACCCTGGGAAAAGGGGGACACCCCAAGGACAGGGCCATCACGTCCCCAAGGGGAGGGGACATGGGCCCCAGGGGACCCGAGAGCCTGGACTCACCTCCTCCAGGGGCTGCCCCCCATCAGGCTCCGCCCCCTGGTCATGACCACGCCTCCTCTCAGCCTCAAGCTCCGCCTCCAGGGTCTGACCACGCCTCCTCTCAGCCTCAAGCTCTGCCTCCAGGGTCTGACCACGCCTCTTCTCAGCCTCAAGCTCCGCCTCCAGGGCCTGGCCACCCCTCCTCTCAGCCCCAAGCTCCACCTCCAAGGCTTGGCCCCGCCTCCTCTCAGCCTCAAGCTCCACCTCCAAGGCTTGGCCCCGCCTCTTCTCAGCCTCAAGCTCCACCTCCAAGGCTTGGCCCCGCCTCCTCTCAGCCTCAAGCTCCACCTCCAGGGCTTGGCCCCGCCTCTTCTCAGCCTCAAGCCCCACCTCCAGGGCTTGGCCCCGCCTCTTCTCAGCCTCAAGCTCCGCCTCCAGGGTCCTGTCAAAGCAGACCTGGGTGTCCAGGCTCTGGGGGTTACTGGGACCACTGAGGGGTTACTGGGAGGATCGCTGGGGGTTACTGGGAGGATCGCTGGGGGTTACTGGGAGCACCGGGACGGTTAGTGGGGCATTACTGGGAACACTGGGAGGGTGCTGGGGGGTTACTGGGAGCACTGGAGGGGGACACTGGGGGGTTACAGAGAGCATCGGGGGTTACTGGGTGCACTGGGAGGGCTCGCAGGGATCACTGGGAACACTGGGGGGGTTTACTGGGAGGGCTACTGGCAGCACTGGGAGGTTACTGGGAACACCGGAGGGGGGGATCTGGGGGATTACAGGGAGCGTTGGGGGCTACTGGGAGGGTTACCAGGAGCGCTGGGGGCTTACTGGGATCACTGGGGCATTTGTTAGGAGGTTACTGGGAGCACTGGGGGTTACTGGGCGGCTACTGGGAACACGAGAGCACAGTAAGAGTAATTCGGGAGTACCTGGGGAGCAACCGGGTGCACTGGGGGGGTTACTGGGGGGGCTACTGGGAGGATTACAAGGAGCACTGGGAGGCCGGGGGGGGTTAACTGGGAGGTTACTGGGAGCACTGGGGGGCCCTTACCTGGTGCTGGGGCCGGGGGGGCGGAGCATGAAGTGCGATGGGGGGACGAGGCCCCGCAGATCCGGGGGGACGGGAGGGACCCGGGTGCCTGGGGGGGACCCAGCGCCTGGCGGCTCAGGGTGACTCTCGGCCATTGGTGGCACCTTGGGGTGGGACGACTCCCAGTAAGTCCCAGTAACCGCCCCCACGGCCCCAGTAACTCCCAGTACGCCGCCATCCACCAGTCCCGGTACCTCCCAGTAACCCCCAGTGAGGGCCTGCTTCCCCCTACACACGGTCCCAGTACGCCCCCCCAAGCCTCAATGACTCCCAGTAACAACCAGTGACTCCCAGTTCCTGCCTCGTCCCAGTAACCCCCCAATAATTCCCAGTTCCCCCTGCCATGGCCCCAGTGACTCCCAGTCCCACCCCCCCACGCTCCCAGTAACCCCCAGTGCCTCCCAATTTACTCCTTCCCCAGCCCCAGTGACTCCCAGTAACCCCCAACATGCTCCCACTAACTCCCAGTGACTCCCCGCTGCCCCCCTCAAGGTCCCAGGGGCTACCAGTACTCCCAGTAACCTCCCCCTCATATTCCCAGCGACTCCCAGTTCCCCACCACACACTCCCAGTGGCTCCCCATTCCTCCCCTCAAGGTCCCAGGGGGGCCCAGTACCCCCAGTGACTCCCAGTAACCGTCCCCTCATATTCCCAGTAACTCCCAGTAACCATCCCCTCATATTCCCAGCGGCTCCCAGTAACCGTCCCCTCATATTCCCAGCGGCTCCCAGTAACCATCCCCTCATATTCCCAGCGGCCCCCAGTAACTCCCAGTAACCGTCCCCTCATATTCCCAGCGGCTCCCAGTAACCGTCCCCTCATATTCCCAGTAACCGTCCCCTCATATTCCCAGTGGCTCCCAGTAACCGTCCCCTCATATTCCCAGCGGCCCCCAGTAACTCCCAGTAACCACCCCCTCATACTCCCAGTAACTCCCAGTAACCGTCCCCTCATATTCCCAGTAACTCCCAGTAACCATCCCCTCATATTCCCAGCGGCTCCCAGTAACCGTCCCCTCATATTCCCAGTAACTCCCAGTAACCGTCCCCTCATATTCCCAGCGGCCCCCAGTAACTCCCAGTAACCGTCCCCTCATATTCCCAGCGGCCCCCACTAACTCCCAGTGGCCCCCAGCAGCTCCCAGTAACCGTCCCCTCATATTCCCAGTAACTCCCAGTAACCATCCCCTCATATTCCCAGTGGCTCCCAGTAACCGTCCCCTCATATTCCCAGTAACTCCCAGTAACTGTCCCCTCATATTCCCAGCGGCCCCCACTAACTCCCAGTGGCCCCCAGCGGCTCCCAGTAACCGTCCCCTCATATTCCCAGTAACTCCCAGTAACCGTCCCCTCATATTCCCAGTAACTCCCAGTAACTGTCCCCTCATATTCCCAGTGGCTCCCAGTAACCGTCCCCTCATATTCCCAGCGGCCCCCAGTAACTCCCAGTAACCGTCCCCTCATATTCCCAGCGGCCCCCACTAACTCCCAGTGGCCCCCAGCAGCTCCCAGTAACCGTCCCCTCATATTCCCAGTAACTCCCAGTAACCATCCCCTCATATTCCCAGTAACTCCCAGTAACTGTCCCCTCATATTCCCAGCGGCCCCCACTAACTCCCAGTGGCCCCCAGCGGCTCCCAGTAACCGTCCCCTCATATTCCCAGTAACTCCCAGTAACCGTCCCCTCATATTCCCAGTAACTCCCAGTAACTGTCCCCTCATATTCCCAGTGGCTCCCAGTAACCGTCCCCTCATATTCCCAGCGGCTCCCAGTAACCATCCCCTCATATTCCCAGCGGCCCCCAGTAACTCCCAGTAACCGTCCCCTCATATTCCCAGCGGCTCCCAGTAACCGTCCCCTCATATTCCCAGTAACCGTCCCCTCATATTCCCAGTGGCTCCCAGTAACCGTCCCCTCATATTCCCAGCGGCCCCCAGTAACTCCCAGTAACCATCCCCTCATACTCCCAGTAACTCCCAGTAACCGTCCCCTCATATTCCCAGTAACTCCCAGTAACCATCCCCTCATATTCCCAGCGGCTCCCAGTAACCGTCCCCTCATATTCCCAGTAACTCCCAGTAACCGTCCCCTCATATTCCCAGCGGCCCCCAGTAACTCCCAGTAACCGTCCCCTCATATTCCCAGCGGCCCCCACTAACTCCCAGTGGCCCCCAGCGGCTCCCAGTAACCGTCCCCTCATATTCCCAGTAACTCCCAGTAACCATCCCCTCATATTCCCAGTGGCTCCCAGTAACCGTCCCCTCATATTCCCAGTAACTCCCAGTAACCATCCCCTCATATTCCCAGTGGCTCCCAGTAACCGTCCCCTCATATTCCCAGTAACTCCCAGTAACCGTCCCCTCATATTCCCAGTAACTCCCAGTAACCGTCCCCTCACATTCCCAGCGACTCCCAGTTCAAGGCACACAGACGCTCCCAGTGGCTCCCCGTATCTCCCAGTAGCCCCCAGTGACTCCCAGTCCCCACCTCAAGGTCCCAGTAGCCCCCAGTGGCTCCCAGTAACTCCCAGTGGCTCCCCATTTCCCCCTCCCCACGGCCCCAGGGGCTCCCAGTAACTCCCAGTTCCTCCCCCAAGGCCCGGTACTTCCCAGTAACCCCCAGCGACTCCCGGTTCCAACCCGCGCTGACGCTCCCAGTGCTCCCAGTGCTCCCAGTACCCCCAGTACCCCCAGTACCTCCCAGTACCCCCCGGCCCCCCTCACGACCGCGCGGTGCACGCCGGGAACGCGCCGCCGCTCTCCCGCTCCGCGCGTCTCAGCCAATCAGCGCGCGGAGCCGGGCGAAGAGCCCGCCTCCCGCCTCGCCCCGGCGGCGGGAAAGCGGCAGCCAATGAGAAGCGGCGGCGCGAAAGTCCCGCCTCCCCGCTGGCCAATGGAAGACCGCGTCTGGGCGTGGAGGCGCAACGGTGAGAACTGCGGCTCGTCCCGCCCCCTCCCCCTCCGCGGGGGCTCCACCAATCAGAGCTCGAGGGGCGTGGCCTGGAGTAAAGCTGGGGTCTGGGGGGCTAAATCTGAGCCCTGAGGGGGGTAAAGGTGGGGCCAGGGGGTAAATCAGGGCCCTGGAGGTGTAAATCAGGGCACGAGGGGGTAAATCTGGGCCCCAGGGGGTAAATATGAGCCTTGAGGGGGTGGATATGAGCCCTGAGAGGGTAAATCCGGGGCCTGAGGGGGAAATGGGAGGTCTGAGGGGGTAAATCTGGGCCCTGAGGGGGTAAATCTGAGCTCTGGGGTGTAAATCTGGGCTCTGGGGCGTAAACCTGGGCCCTGAGGGGGTAACTCTGGAGCCTGGCGTGTAAATTGGGGCCCTGAGGGGGTAAACCTGGGGCCTGAGGGATAAATCTGGGCCCTGAGGGGATAAGCCTGGGCCCCAATGAGTAAATTTGGTCCCAGAGGGAGTAAATCTGGGCTCTGGGGCATAGGTCTGAGCCCTGAGGGGTTAAATCGGGCCTGGAGGGGTAAATTTGGGCCCTGAGGGAAGTAAAAGGGGTCCTGAGGGGTAAATAGGAGCCCTGAGGGGGTAAATCTGGGTCCTGAAGGTGTAAATCTGGGCCCTGAGGGGATGAGTCTGGGCCCCAATGAGTAAATTTGGTCCCAGAGGGAGTAAATCTGGGCTCTGGGGCATAGGTCTGAGCCCTGAGGGGTTAAATCGGGCCTGGAGGGGTAAATTTGGGCCCTGAGGGAAGTAAAAGGGGTCCTGAGGGGTAAATAGGAGCCCTGAGGGTGTAAATCTGGGTCCTGAGGGTGTAAATCTGGGTCCTGAGGGTGTAAATCTGGGTCCCAATGAGTAAATTTGGTCCCAGAGGGAGTAAATCTGGGCTCTGGGGCATAGGTCTGAGCCCTGAGGGGTTAAATTGGGCCTGGAGGGGTAAATTTGGGCCCTGAGGGAAGTAAAAGGGGTCCTGAGGGGTAAATAGGAACCCTGAGGGTGTAAATCTGGGTCCTGAGGGTGTAAATCTGGGTCCTGAGGGGATAAGCCTGGGTCCCAATGAGTAAATTTGGTCCCAGAGGGAGTAAATCTGGGCTCTGGGGCATAGGTCTGAGCCCTGAGGGGTTAAATCGGGCCTGGAGGGGTAAATTTGGGCCCTGAGGGAAGTAAAAGGGGTCCTGAGGGGTAAATAGGAGCCCTGAGGGTGTAAATCTGGGTCCTGAGGGTGTAAATCTGGGTCCTGAGGGGATGAGTCTGGGCCCCAATGAGTAAATTTGGTCCCAGAGGGAGTAAATCTGGGCTCTGGGGCATAGGTCTGAGCCCTGAGGGGTTAAATCGGGCCTGGAGGGGTAAATTTGGGCCCTGAGGGAAGTAAAAGGGGTCCTGAGGGGTAAATAGGAGCCCTGAGGGTGTAAATCTGGGTCCTGAGGGTGTAAATCTGGGTCCTGAGGGGATAAGCCTGGGTCCCAATGAGTAAATTTGGTCCCAGAGGGAGTAAATCTGGGCTCTGGGGCATAGGTCTGAGCCCTGAGGGGTTAAATCGGGCCTGGAGGGGTAAATTTGGGCCCTGAGGGAAGTAAAAGGGGTCCTGAGGGGTAAATAGGAGCCCTGAGGGGGTAAATCTGGGTCCTGAAGGTGTAAATCTGGGCCCTGAGGGGATGAGTCTGGGCCCCAATGAGTAAATTTGGTCCCAGAGGGAGTAAATCTGGGCTCTGGGGCATAGGTCTGAGCCCTGAGGGGTTAAATCGGGCCTGGAGGGGTAAATTTGGGCCCTGAGGGAAGTAAAAGGGGTCCTGAGGGGTAAATAGGAGCCCTGAGGGTGTAAATCTGGGTCCTGAGGGTGTAAATCTGGGTCCTGAGGGTGTAAATCTGGGTCCCAATGAGTAAATTTGGTCCCAGAGGGAGTAAATCTGGGCTCTGGGGCATAGGTCTGAGCCCTGAGGGGTTAAATCGGGCCTGGAGGGGTAAATTTGGGCCCTGAGGGAAGTAAAAGGGGTCCTGAGGGGTAAATAGGAGCCCTGAGGGTGTAAATCTGGGTCCTGAGGGGGTAAATCTGGGCCCTGAGGGGATAAGCCTTGGCCCTGGGGGGGGGTAAATGGGGGTCCGAGGTGTGTCAGAACCGGGACGCCTGGGTCCCTCCCATCACCCCGGATGCCTGGGTCCCATGGGCACGTAGGAGGGGCAGTGACGTAGGTGCCACCATCCGTGGGGACCGTCTGCGAGGGGCACGGCGAGGTAGGTGCTGGAAGGGGAAGGCCATACCCGGGCACCTGGGTCCCTTGCGGTGGAGGACCCCAGGGGTGGAAGGGGGAGCTGGTGAGGCAGGGAGGGGTGTGTCGAGCTGCACCCAGATGACTGGGTCCTTCCGTGGCTGCGGAAAGGGAAGTGGAAGGGTTCCTGCACCCACACGCCTGAGTCCCTCGGAGCAGCAATGGTGGCCACGCACGGACGCCTGGGTCCCTTATAGTGGTGATGGGGGTCCTGCCCGGACACCTGGGTCCCTCCCAGACACCTGGGTCCCTCCCAAATGCCTTGGTCCCTCTTCTAGGGGGTGCGTCCCCCTCCATGACACCTGGGTCTCTGGAGAGGGTCCCATCCCCGGGTGCCTGGGTCCCCCTTATCTCCATTACGGCGTCGGGGAGGGCTGCCCGCCTGGATGCCTGGATCCCCACCTGGACACCTGGGTCCGATCCCCAGGCGCCTGGGTCCCCACCCAGACACCTGGGTCCCATCCCCAGGCACCTGGGTCCCATCCCCGGGTGCCTGGGTCCCATCCCCGGGTGCCTGGGTCCCCCTTATCTCCATTACGGGATTGGGGAGGGCTCCCCGCCCAGATGTCTGGCTCCCCGCCTGGACACCTGGGTCCCATCCCTGGGCACCTGGGTCCCCACCCGCACTCCTGGGTCCCATCCCCGGACTCCTGGGTCCCATCCCCGGGTGCCTGGGTCCCCACCCGCACTCCTGGGTCCCATCCCCGGACTCCTGGGTCCCATCCCCGGACACCTGGGTCCCATCCCCGGATGCCTGGGTCCCTCTTCATTACGGGGTTGGGGAGGGCTCCCCGCCCAGATGCCTGGATCTCATCCCCGGACGCCTGGGTCCCCACCCGGACTCCTGGGTCCCATCTCCAGACACCTGGGTCCCATCCCTGGGTGCCTGGGTCCCATCCCCGGACGCCTGGGTCCCCACCCGGACTCCTGGGTCCCATCTCCAGACACCTGGGTCCCATCCCCGGACGCCTGGGTCCCATCCCTGGGTGCCTGGGTCCCCACCCGGACACCTGGGTCCCATCCCCAGGCTCCTGGGTCCCATCCCCGGGTGCCTGGGTCCCCACCCGGACGCCTGGGTCCCATCCCCGGGTGCCTGGGTCCCTCTTCATTATGGGTTTGGGAGGGCTCCTCGCCCAGACGCCTGGGTCCCCACCCGGACACCTGGGTCCCATCCCCAGGCTCCTGGGTCCCATCCCCGGGTGCCTGAGTCCCCACGCGGACACCTGGGTCCCATCCCTGGGCACCTGGGTCCCATCCCCGGGTGCCTGGGTCCCCACCCAGACGCCTGGGTCCCATCCCCGGGTGCCTGGGTCCCTCTTCATTACGGGGTTGGGGAGGGCTCCCCGCCCAGATGCCTGGATCTCATCCCCGGACACCTGGATCCCATCTCCAGACACCTGGGTCCCATCTCCGGACGCCTGGGTCCCATCCCTGGGTGCCTGGTTCCCCACCCGGACGCCTGGGTCCCATCCCCGGGTGCCTGGGTCCCTCTTCATTACGGGTTTGGGAGGGCTCCTCGCCCAGATGCCTGGGTCCCCACCCGGACACCTGGGTCCCATCCCCAGGCTCCTGGGTCCCATCCCCGGGTGCCTGGGTCCCCACCCAGACGCCTGGGTCCCATCCCCGGGTGCCTGGGTCCCTCTTCATTACGGGGTTGGGGAGGGCTCCCCGCCCAGATGCCTGGATCTCATCCCCGGACACCTGGATCCCATCTCCAGACACCTGGGTCCCATCCCCGGACGCCTGGGTCCCATCCCTGGGTGCCTGGGTCCCCACCCGGACACCTGGGTCCCATCCCCGGGCTCCTGGGTCCCATCCCCGGGTGCCTGGGTCCCCACCCAGACGCCTGGGTCCCATCCCCGGGTGCCTGGGTCCCTCTTCATTACGGGGTTGGGGAGGGCTCCCCGCCCAGATGCCTGGATCTCATCCCCGGACACCTGGATCCCATCTCCAGACACCTGGGTCCCATCCCCGGGTGCCTGGGTCCCCACGCGGACACCTGGGTCCCATCCCTGGGCACCTGGGTCCCATCCCCGGGTGCCTGGGTCCCCACCCGGACACCTGGGTCCCATCCCTGGGCGCCTGGGTCCCATCCCCGGGTGCCTGGGTCCCTCTTCATTACGGGTTTGGGAGGGCTCCTCGCCCAGACGCCTGGGTCCCCACCCGGCCGCCTGGGTCCCCCGCAGGATGTACTCTGTGCCGCTGTCCTCGGCGGTGGCCTCGGCCACGGCGGCCTCGGGGCAGGCACTGCAGGCGCTAGCGGGGCTGGCGGAGGCGCTGGGGACGCCGGGGACAGTGGTGGCGGCGCTGGAGGATGCCGAGGCGGCGCTGGAGGAGGTGGAGGCGGCGCTGGCGAGGCTGCAGGCGGCTCTGGAGGCGACACTGGCGGCGGCGGCGGCAGTGGCGACGCCGACGCCGGGGCTCAACGCCGAAGGTCTCTACCGGGCGCTGGGGGTGGCCGCCGATGCCAGCGCTTCCCAGCTGGAGCGGGAGCTGAGCCGGAACCGCCGGCACCGCTGGGGTCTGAGGGTGGTCCGGAACGTCGCCCTGGGGCTCCTGCTTCTTTGCACCCCTCTGCGTGAGTACGGACCAGTATAGACCGGAACGGACCAGTTCAGACCAGTAGGGAGCCCTGCAGATCCGCTTGGATCAGTAATGGTAGTAGAGAACCCTACAGACCAGTATGGACCAGTATGGACCAGTAGGAAGCCCTGCAGACCAGTAGAGACCAGTTTAGACCAGTAGGTACCACAAGGAACCACTGTAGAGTAGTAGAGACCAGTATGGACCAGTATGGACCAGTAGGAAGCTCTGCAGGCCAGTAGAGACCAGTTTAGACCAGTAGGTACCACAAGGAACCACTGTAGAGTAGTAGAGACCAGTATGGACCAGTATGGACCAGTAGGAAGCTCTGCAGGCCAGTAGAGACCAGTTTAGACCAGTAGGTACCACAAGGAAACACTGTAGAGTAGTAGAGACCAGTATGGACCAGTATGGACCAGTACGGACCAGTAGAAAACTCTACAGGCCAGTAGGGACCAGTTTAGACCAGTAGGTACCACAAGGAACCACTGTAGAGTAGTAGAGACCAGTATGGACCAGTAGAAAACTCTACAGGCCAGTAGGGACCAGTTTAGACCAGTAGGTACCACAAGAAACCACTGTAGAATAGTAGAGACCACTATAGACCAGTATGGACCAGTATGGACCAGTAGGAAGCTCTGCAGGCCAGTAGAGACCAGTTTAGACCAGTAGGTACCACAAGGAACCACTGTAGAGTAGTAGAGACCAGTATGGACCAGTAGGAAGCCCTGCAGGCCAGTAGAGACCAGTTTAGACCAGTAGGTATCACAAGGAAACACTGTAGAGTCGTAGAGACCACTATAGACCAGTATGGACCAGTAGGAAGCTCTGCAGGCCAGTAGAGACCAGTTTAGACCAGTAGGTATCACAAGGAAACACTGTAGAGTCGTAGAGACCAGTATGGACCAGTATGGACCAGTAGGAAGCTCTGCAGGCCAGTAGAGACCAGTTTAGACCAGTAGGTACCACAAGGAACCACTGTAGAGTAGTAGAGACCAGTATGGACCAGTATGGACCAGTAGGAAGCTCTGCAGGCCAGTAGAGACCAGTTTAGACCAGTAGGTACCACAAGGAACCACTGTAGAGTAGTAGAGACCAGTATGGACCAGTATGGACCAGTATGGACCAGTAGAAAACTCTACAGGCCAGTAGGGACCAGTTTAGACCAGTAGGTACCACAAGGAACCATTGTAGAGTAGTAGAGACCAGTATGGACCAGTATGGACCAGTAGGAAGCTCTGCAGGCCAGTAGAGACCAGTTTAGACCAGTAGGTACCACAAGGAACCATTGTAGAGTAGTAGAGACCAGTATGGACCAGTATGGACCAGTAGGAAGCTCTGCAGGCCAGTAGAGTTCTTCTTTCACCCTGACCAGCATAGCCCAGAATGAACCAGTTCAGACCAGTAGGGACCAGTACGGACCACTGCAGGCCGGTAGAGACTTTCTCCTACCCTGACCGCTATAGACCAGTATAGACCAGTAAGGACCTTCACAGACCGGTGTGGAGCCGTATGATCCTGTAGGGACCGCTGGGAACCGCTCTAGACCGGTAGGCACCAGTTCAGACCAGTAAGGACCAGTAAGAAGCCCTACAGATGTCTTTGGGGCCGTAATGGCGGTAGAGGACCCCCCAGACCAGTAGAGACCAGTAAGGAACCCCCCAGACCAGTAGAAACTTTCCCCTGCTCTGACCAGTATAGACCGGTCCGGGGCTATACGGGCCAGGGAGGAGGGCAGCAGACCAGTTCAGACCAGTATATACCAGTAGGGACCAGTAAGGACCCGGGGGGGGGGGGTGTGCCCGCACAAACCGGCGTGGACCGGTGTAGAGCTTCCCCTGCCCCAACCGGCATGGACTGGGGGACACCGGGAGGGGACTGGGGGACACCGGGAGGGGACGGGGACACCGGGAGGGGACAGGGACACCGGGAGGGGACGGGGACACTGGGAGGGGACGGGGACACTGGGACGGGACTGGGGACACTGGGAGTGGATGGGGACACTGGGAGGAGATGGGGGACACCGGGAGGAGATGGGGGACACCGGGAGGGGACGGGGACACCGGGAGGAGATGGGGGACACCGGGAGGGGACGGGGACACTGGGAGGGGACTGGGGACACCGGGAGGGGACGGGGACACCGGGAGGAGATGGGGGGACACCGGGAAGGGACGGGGACACTGGGAGGGGACGGGGACACCGGGAGGAGATGGGGGACACCGGGAGGGGACGGGGACACTGGGAGGGGACTGGGGACACTGGGAGGAGATGGGGGGACACCGGGAAGGGACGGGGACACCGGGAGGGGACAGGGACACCGGGAGGAGATGGGAGACACCAGGAGGAGATGGGGGACACCGGGAGGGGAGAGGGACACCGGGAGGGGACAGGGACACTGGGATGGTACTGGGGACACTGGGAGGGGACGGGGACACCGGGATGGGATTGGGGGACACTGGGAGGAGGTGGGGGACACCAGGAGGGGACAGGGGACACCGGGAGGAGATGGGGGACACCGGGAGGGGACTGGGGACACCGGGAGGGGACAGGGGACACCGGGAGGAGATGGGGGACACCGGGAGGGGACTGGGGGACACCGGGAGGGGACGGGGACACCGGGAGGGGACTGGGGACACCGGGAGGAGATGGGGGACACCGGGAGGGGACTGGGGACACCGGGAGGGGACTGGGGGACACCAGGAGGGGACGGGGACACCGGGAGGGGACTGGGGACACTGGGATGGGACAGGGGACACCGGGAGGGGACGGGGGACACCGGGAGGAGATGGGGGACACCGGGAGGGGAGAGGGACACTGGGAGGGGACGGGGACACTGGGATGGGACTGGGGACACTGGGATGGAACTGGGGGACACTGGGAGGGGATGGGGGACACCGGGAGGGGACAGGGACACCGGGAGGGGACAGGGACACTGGGATGGTACTGGGGACACTGGGAGGGGACGGGGACACCGGGATGGGATTGGGGGACACTGGGAGGAGGTGGGGGACACCAGGAGGGGACAGGGGACACCGGGAGGAGATGGGGGACACCGGGAGGGGACTGGGGACACCGGGAGGGGACAGGGGACACCGGGAGGAGATGGGGGACACCGGGAGGGGACTGGGGGACACCGGGAGGGGACGGGGACACCGGGAGGGGACTGGGGACACCGGGAGGAGATGGGGGACACCGGGAGGGGACTGGGGACACCGGGAGGGGACTGGGGGACACCAGGAGGGGACGGGGACACCGGGAGGGGACTGGGGACACTGGGATGGGACAGGGGACACCGGGAGGGGACGGGGGACACCGGGAGGAGATGGGGGACACCGGGAGGGGAGAGGGACACTGGGAGGGGACGGGGACACTGGGATGGGACTGGGGACACTGGGATGGAACTGGGGGACACTGGGAGGGGATGGGGGACACCGGGAGGGGACAGGGACACCGGGAGGGGACTGGGGACACTGGGAGGGGACAGGGACACTGGGAGGGGACGGGGATACTGGGAGGGGACTGGGGACACCGGGAGGAGATGGGGGACACCGGGAGGGGATGGGGGACACCGGGAGGGGACAGGGACACTGGGAGGGGACGGGGACACTGGGACGGGACTGGGGACACTGGGAGGGGATGGGGACACTGGGAGGAGATGGGGGACACCAGGAGGAGATGGGGGACACCGGGAGGGGAGAGGGACACCGGGAGGAGATGGGGGACACCGGGAGGGGACTGGGGACACCAGGAGCGGAGAGGGACACTGGGAGGGGACGGGAACACTGGGATGGGACTGGGGACACCGGGAGGGGACAGGGACACCAGGAGGGGACGGGGACACTGGGAGGGGATGGGGACACTGGGATGAGACAGGACACTGGGAGGGGACGGGGACACTAAGAGGGGACAGGGGACACTGGGAGGCTACTGGGACACCGGGAGGGGACTGGGGACATTGGGAGGGGACACCAGGAGGGGACAGGGGACACTGGGAGGAGATGGGGACACCAGAAGGGGACAGGGACACTGGGACAAGACTGAGGACACTGGGATGGGACTGGGGACACCGGGAGGGGACGAGGACGCCAGGTGATGTCCCCATCCCCCCGATGTCCCCGCAGTGTCCCTGGACGTGGTGCGGGAGGCGCTGGGGGTGACACAGGAGAACCACTTTGTCCCCTCCCTGGCCACCGTTGCCCTCATCTGCCAGGTGGCCCTGTGGGGCATGGGGACATCCAAGCGTCACCTGGCCACCGCCGCCAGCCACCAGCGTCACCAAGCCCTCCGCTACCGCCGCCTGGCCCGGAACACTGCCGCTGCCACCGCTGCCAGCACCGAGGCCACCGAGGCCATCGCTGCCACCAATGCCACCCTGGAGATGCTGGAGGAGGTGGCCCGTCACCTGAGGACCCTGGTTGACGCTGTCACCCAGGACCTGGAGATGGCCCGGGGCTTCCCCGCCAGCGCCCAGGCCCTGGGGGACGCTGTGGTGGCCTTGGGGACGGCAATGGGGGACAAGGAGGGGACGCAGAGGTTGGCCCGGGCGCTGGAGGCTCTGCCAGGGGACGAGTAGGGACAGGGACGGTGACACCGGGAGGGTCCTGCTCATCCTGGGGACACCCTGATGTCACTTCTCCATCCTGGGGACGCCCCGATGTCCCCTGTCCTGTCTGGGGACACCAGGAGGGTCTTCCTCATCCTGGGGACACCAGGATGTCCCCTCTCCCATCTGGGGACACCCCGATGTCCCCTGTCCCATCTGGGGACACCAGGAGGATCCTCCTTGTCCTGGGGACACCCCGATGTCCCCTGTCCCATCTGGGGACACCAGGATGTCCCTTTTCCATCCTGGGGACACTGGGATGTCCCCTGTCCTGCCTGAGGACACCTGGATGTCCCTCCTCCTGGGGACACCAGGGACACCAGGATGTCCCCTGTCCCACCTGGGGACATCGAGGACGTCCCCTTTGTGGTCCAAGGACATCAGGGAAAGGTTGGTGACACCGTCCCCTGTCCCCCCTCAATAAACCTCAGGGACACGCTGAGCCCCCCGACCTGTCACTGGGGGCTGGGGACATGGCGGGGACATGGGGACGCCAGGGGACGGGGACACCCCCATCCCATACAGAGGACACCAGGAGGAGGGATGTCCCCAAACCGTCCCCATCAAAGGGCTTGGGACTGTCCCCAACGTCCCCAGGGATGCCCGGCTAGATGGTCCCAAGCCATGGGGGACATGGTGGGGACACATCAAGGGCCATCGGCAGGGCCATGTTGGGGACAGCATTGGGGACACACTGGGGACGAGCCAGGGGCACACTGGGGACATCACTGGGGCTGTGTTGGGGACAACCCTGAGGCCACCTCGGCTCCAGCACTGGGGACACTCCAGGGACATCACCAGGACCAGCACTGGGGGGACACTGGGGCCATCATTGAGGACATGTTGGGGACACACTAAGGCCACCATTGGGGGACACTGGAGGCCCGTGGGGTCCCATTGGGGACACTGGGGGACACTGAGGGCTGTGGGTGGCCGTGCTGGGGCCATGTTGGGGACATCAGGGGGGACATCGGGGACCATAGGGCTGTGTTTGGGACATGTTGGGGACACCAATAGGGGACGCAATGGGGACGAGCCGGAGCCAGCACTGGGGACATGTCGGGGACATGTTGGGGACATCTGGGGACACGGGGGGGGATGTTGAAGGTTGCAGGTGGCCGTGCTGGGGACACTGGGGGGAGGACATTGGCAGCCATGGGGCTGCACTGGGGACAATGGGGGACGTCAGGGACCGTGGGGACATCGGGGGACATTGGGACATCGGGGGGGACATCGGGGGACACTGAGGGCTGTGGGTGGCCGTGCTGGGGCCACATTGGGGACATCGGGGGGGACATCAGGGAACATACGGCTGAGTTGGGGACACCGGGGGACATTGGCAGCCACAGGACCCTTTTGGGGACATTGAGGGACATCAGGGGACACCGGGGGCTGTGGGACCCTGTTGGGGACATTGGGGGACACCGAGGGCTGTTGGTGACCGTGCTGGGGCCCCATTGGGGACATTGCAGGGGACATTGGAGGCCATGGGGTCCTGTTGGAGGACACTGGGGGACACTGAGGGCTGTGGGTGGCCGTGCTGGGACCATGTTGGGGACATCGGGGGGGACATCAGGGACCATAGGGCTGTGTTTGGGACGTGTTGGGGACACCAGTGGCCACGGGACCCTGTTGGGGACATTGGGGGACACCGGAGGCTGTGGGTGACCATGCTGGGGCCCCGTTGGGGACATTGCAGGGGACATTGGAGGCTGTGGGGTCCTGTTGGAGGACACTGGGGGACACTGGAGGCCATGGGGTCCCGTTGGGGACATTGGGGGACACTGGGGGACACCGAGGGCTGTGGGTGGCCGTGCTGGGACCCCGCTGGGGACATCGGGGGGAATATTGAAGGCCGTGGGGTCCCGTTGGGGACACGGGGTGGGGTGGGGTGGTGGGGGGGATATTGTGGGACACGGGGAGGACATGGGGTCCCATTGGGGACATGGGGGGGGTGGGGTGGGGGGGACACGACACACCGAGGGGCGTAGGTGGCCGTACCGGCGTCGCAGGGCGGGTGACGTCCCCGCTGGCAACGGTCCCGCTGGCGGCGGCGGCCCCTCGTCCAGCCCCCGTGGGCCGAGCCCGGCCCAGCCCCGGTGCCGTATCCAGCCACCGTCCCCGCCACGACTTCCTGGCCCCGCATCGCCGTCCCCACCGCCGTCCCCACCGCCGTCCCCACCGCCGCCACCGTCACCCATGGGGACACCCGAGGCCACCGGGGCCATCTTCCCCCCGGAGGTGGGACAAATCTCAGCGCTGGATGGCGGCGGCGGTGGCGGCGGGGGGGGGGGGGGGGGAGATGGGGAGGGACAGAGGGGTGGCAGAGGGGACGCGGGGACAGTGGGGACGAGGAATGGGGTGGCAGGGCGGTTATGGGGGTGGCAGAGGGGACGGGGGGGACAGGGGATGGGGGGTGGCGGAGTCTATGGGGGGTGACAGGGGGGTGACAAGGTGATGGGGATGGGGGACAGGGGAGTGGCAGAGGGGACAAGGGTGGCAGGGGGTGGCAGAGGGGATGCAGGGACGAGGAATGGGGTGGCAGGGTGGTTATGGGGGTGGCAGAGGGGACAGGGGACGGGGGTGGCGGAGTGTATAGGGGGTGGCAGGGGGGTGACAAGGTGATGGGGACGGGGGATGGGAGTGGCAGAGGGGACAAGGGTGGCAGGAGGTGGCAGAGGGGACGAGGGTGGCAGGGGGTGGCAGAGGGGATGAGGAATGGGGTGGCAGGGCGGTTATGGGGGTGGCAGAGGGGACGGGGGGGACAGGGGACGGGGTGTGGCGGAGTCTATGGGGGGTGACAGGGGGGTGACAAGGTGATGGGGACGGGGGACAGGGGAGTGGCAGAGGGGTCGAGGGTGGCAGGGGGTGGCAGAGGGGATGGGGGGGTGGCAGGGGGGTGACACGGTGATGGGGATGGGAGACGGGAGTGGCAGAGGGGACGAGGGTGGCAGGGGGTGGCAGAGGGGACACGGGGACGAGGAATGGGGTGGCAGGGTGGTTATGGGGGTGGCAGAGGGGACAGGGGACGGGGGTGGCAGAGTGTATAGGGGGTGGCAGGGGGGGTGACAAGGTGATGGGGACGGGGGATGGGAGTGGCAGAGGGGACAAGGGTGGCAGGGGGTGGCAGAGGGGATGAGGGTGGCAGGGTGGTTATGGGGGTGGCGGAGAGGATGGGGGGACTGGGGACGGGGGTGGCAGAGGGGACAGGGGATGGGGTGGCGGGGGGTTGCGGAGTCTATGGGGGGTGGCAGGGGGGTGACAAGGTGATGGGGACGGGGGACAGGGGAGTGGCAGAGGGGACGAGGGTGGCAGGGGGTGGCAGAAGGGATGGGGGTGGCAGGGGGACAGGGGATGGGGGTGACAGAGGGGACAGGGGACGGGGTGGCACGGGGGTGGCAGAGGGGATGGGGGTGGCAGGGGGGTGACAAGGTGATGGGGACGGGGGACAGGGTAGTGGCAGGGTGGTGACAGGGATGGTGGGGACAGGGAATGGGGTGGCAGGGGGGTGACGGGGACAGGAGGGTGAGGGGACAGGGCAGTGGCAGAGGGGACGGGGGACAGGAGGGTGATGGAGGGACGGGGGGGGCAGGGGGACAGGGGATGATGGGGACAGAGGACAGGGGTGGCAGAGGGGATGGGGGCGGTGGGGGGTGGTGGTGGAAGGTGACAAGGGGACAAGTGCCATGGGGGACCCCAGGGTGGCATCTGGGGACCCTGAAGGTGACAAGGGCCTTTGGGAGACCCCGAGGTGGGGACAAGGGACATGGGCAACCCTGAGGAGGGGACAAGGGACACGGGGGAACCCCAGGGTGACATGGGGACGGCAGAGGGGACAGGGGACATCAGGGGACCCCTGGGAGAGGACAAGGGACGTGGCGGACCCTGCCACTGGCTGTGTCCCTGTGCCCAGGTGTCCCCAGAGCTGCTAGAACCGCTGGTGACTGTGGTGGCCGTCCTGGGTGAGCTGGGGGCCACCACAGGGGACGTCCCCCTGGCCGGGCCACCAGGCTCGCTGCGGGCTGGGCTGGTGGCCCTCATTGCCAAAATTATCCAGGCCATGGGCCACGGTCACGGAGGGGCCACCCACCTCCGTCGTGCCCTGGCCACCACTGGGGCCACCAAGGCCACCACAGGGACCGCCGCTGGCACCACCCCTGAGCCCGCTGCAGTCCCGCCGGGGGATTCCTCCGTCCCCGGGGCCACCGCGGGGGACGCCTGGGCCACCGTGGCAACCATCACCACCCGCAAGTGGCGGGAGGTGGTGGCCTCGGTGGAGGCCACCTGGACTGCGGTGGCAGGGGACGCCGCGCGCCTGAGGGACGCCTGCAGGACTGCGGCCACCGCCGGGACCGCCACCGGGGCCACCACGGGCCACCTGGCAGCGGCGGTGGCCCGGGAAGACAGGGCGCGCCAGGAGCTGCTGGCAGTCACCCGGGCACTGCCGGTGGCCTTGGAGTTGGCCACAGCGGCCTTGGAGGTGGCCACAGTGGCCTCGGAGGTGGCAGCCCACGAGACACGGGTGGCCGAGGCCAGCACGGAGCTGCGGGCGGCCACCGAAGCCACCGAGAAGATGGCGGTGGCGACGGTGGAGACGGCGGAGGCCAGGGAGCGGGGACGGCGAGCAGCCGCGGCCCTCGAGCCCCTGGGACGCTTGGTGACCGCCTGTCACGGGGCCACCCGCTTCTACGGTCACCTGCGGTGCCTCCTCAAGGACATTGAGGCCACCGTGGCTGCTATGGCTGCTGGTCACGGTGGCCCTGAGTGGGGACGCAGCGGCCCCGAGGCTCGTGGGGTGGCCCAGGAGGGTCCCGATGTCCCCAGGGCCACCGCGACCACGGGAGGGGGTCCGGGTGTCCCCAAGGACCTGATGGCAGCGGTGGCAGCGGCCGAGGCGCTGTGGGACGCCAACGCCCGCCTGGCCCAAGGCCACCTCCTGGGGACGCTGTGGATGGCCCGGAGACTGCTGCTCACCCGCGGCGGCGCCGATGCCACCGCCGCCGCTACCGTGGCCCAGCGCTGCCGGGATGCCACCTCCGCCCTCCCGGGGCTGCTGCCGCGGGGATCGCAGTAGGGGACGGTGGCTTCGTTAGGGACCGATGGCTTCACTGGGGACCACCGGCTTCGTTGGGGACCGGTGGCATCAACACGTCACTGCTGCAGCCCTGGTTCTGTGTCGCTTTGTCCCCAACTCGTGTCCCGTCCCGTCCCACCACCCCGTGTCTCCTTTGTCCCCTCCCGTGTCCCTTCTCATGTCGGCGTCCCCTCCCGTGTCACCTCTCGCATGTCCTCTCCGTGTCACCTCTCTCGTGTCCCTCCCCTGTCCCCTTTAAGTGTCCCCGTGGGGGGTTCCTGGCGGTCCCAAAGCCACGCACGGGGGTCCCGGTGTCCCCATGGGGAAGCCCAATGTCCCCAAGGCCACTGCAGTGGCCCAAGAGGGTCCTGGTGTCCTCAGGGCCACCACGGCCACGCAGAGAGATCTCCCCCCCCCATGTCCCCTCCATGTCCCCATCACCTCCCACGTGTCCCCATGGCCCCTCCTGTGTCCCCCCCTCCCCTGTCCCCCCCAAAGGGGGGGGGGGGCAGCTTGGGGTCCCCCATCCCACCGCAGAAGTGACACCCCTGCGACCCCTGATGTCCCCCCAAAAGGGGGGGTTTGGGGTCCCCTCACCCCACCAGGGAGGTGACACCCCCTCTGTCCCCTCCATGTCCCCCCAAAAAGGGGAGGGAATTTGGGGTCCCCCCACCCCACCAGGGAGGTGACACCCTGTGCCCCCCCCCAAAAGGGGAGGGAATTTGGGGTCCCCCCACCCCACCGGGGAAGTGACACCCCTGTGCCCCCCCAAAAAGGGGGAATTTGGGGTCCCCTCACCCCACCAGGGAAGTGACACCCCTGTGCCCCCCCCAAAAGGCGGAACTGGGGTCCCCCACCCCACCGGGGAGGTGACACCCCCTCTGTCCCCCCAAAAAGGGGGGAGAATTTGGGGTCCCCCACCCCACCGGGGAAGTGACACCCCTGTGCCCCCCCCCAAAAAGGGGGAATTTGGGGTCCCCCACCCCACCGGGGAAGTGACACCCTTGTGCCCCCCCAAAAAGGGGGAACTGGGGTCCCCCACCCCACCAGGGAAGTGACACCCGTGTGCCCCCCCCCCAAAAAGGGGGAACTGGGGTCCCCCACCCCACCGGAGAGGCGACACCCCTGTGCCCCCCCCCCCGAAACCCCCAAATCACCCTCTTTTTCACTGCCAAAAAACCACCCCCTCCCAACCCCTTTATTTGAGGGGGGGGGGGCGGCGCCCGGCGCTGGGGGGGGGGTCCCGGGGGGGGGGGGGGGGGTCCCCGGTTCCGACCTCATCCCGACACCTCCCCGACTTCACGGGGGGAAGCGGGACCTTCCGGCAGTTTCCGGGTAACCCCGCCCGGGTGACGAGGGACCCCGAGAGAAGGAGTAGGACCCCCCGGGGGAAGGGAGGGGGGGTCCCGTGGGAATTGGGGGGGGGGGGCGGGGGGGGCCAGGAGGAAAAGCCGGAGCTGGAGGCGCTGGCGCAGGAGCCCCCGTCAGCAGCAGCTCGGGCGAGGTCAAGGGCAGGCGGGCGGCCAGCGCCGGGGCCCAGCACCCCGCGTCCGCCTCGCAGGAGATCACCAGCCGCCGCGGCTGCCGGAGAAAGGGGGGGGGGGGGGTGTCACTGGGGGCCCCACACGCCGTCAGGACACACCCCACCCCACCCCCGCCCCGGCACCCCCTTCTGGGGTCCCCGGTATCCCTGTTGATCCCAATGGGATGCGCCCCCCCCCCCACACACACACACACACACACCGCCGTGGGACCCTGAACCCCAGCAGCGCCCCCCCCCCCCCCAGGACACACCCCCCCAACCCCAATGGCACCCCCCAATCCCTCCCCGACCCCCCCAACCCCAATGGGACCCCCCCCAACACCAACAGCACCCCCCAATCCCCCCCACCGACCCCCCCAACCCCAATGGGACCCCCAGTCCCCCCCCCAGGACCCTCCCAACCCAATGGCACCCCCCAATCCCCCCCCCAGACACCCCTCCCCAACGGGACCCCCCAACCCCAATGAGACCCCCCCAACCCCAACAGCACCCCCCAATCCCCCCCCCCCCCGACCCCCCAACCCCAATGGGATCCCCCAGGCCCCCCCAGGCCCCCCCCAACCCCAATGGCACCCCCCAATCCCCCCCCCTCAGACACCCCCCCCCAACGGGACCCCCCAACCCCAATGAGATCCCTCCCAACCCCAATGGCACCCCCCAATCCCCCCCCCAGACACCCCCTCCCCAACGGGACCCCCCCAATCCCCCCCCCAGACACCCCCCCAACGGGACCC
>NC_134979.1:0-27785 GCF_965638725.1 Aptenodytes patagonicus | reverse complement strand
AACCCCCCCTTAACTCCGCCCAATCCTGCCCAAATTCCCTCTTCCCGCCCCAACCCCCCCTTAACTCCGCCCAGTTCTGCCCCGATTCCCCTTCCCCGCCCCAACCCCCCCTTAACTCCGCCCAGTCCTGCCCAAATTCCCTCTTCCCGCCCCAACCCCCCCTTAACTCCGCCCAGTCCTGCCCAAATTCCCTCTTCCCGCCCCCAACCCCCCCTTAACTCCGCCCAGTCCTGCCCAAATTCCCTCTTCCCGCCCCCAACCCCCCCTTAACTCCGCCCAGTCCTGCCCAAATTCCCTCTTCCCGCCCCCAACCCCCCCTTAACTCCGCCCAATCCTGCCCAAATTCCCTCTTCCCGCCCCCAACCCCCCCTTAACTCCGCCCAATCCTGCCCAAATTCCCTCTTCCCGCCCCCAACCCCCCCTTAACTCCGCCCAGTCCTGCCCAAATTCCCTCTTCCCGCCCCCAACCCCCCCTTAACTCCGCCCAGTCCTGCCCAAATTCCCTCTTCCCGCCCCCAACCCCCCCTTAACTCCGCCCAGTCCTGCCCAAATTCCCTCTTCCTGCCCCAACCCCCCTTAACTCCGCCCAGTTCTGCCCCGATTCCCCTTCCCCGCCCCAACCCCCCCTTAACTCCGCCCAATCCTGCCCAAATTCCCTCTTCCCGCCCCCAACCCCCCTTAACTCCGCCCAATCCTGCCCAAATTCCCTCTTCCCGCCCCCAACCCCCCCTAATTCCGCCCAATCCTGCCCAAATTCCCTCTTCCCGCCCCCAACCCCCCTTAACTCCGCCCAATCCTGCCCAAATTCCCTCTTCCCCGCCCCCAACCCCCCCTTAACTCCGCCCAATCCTGCCCAAATTCCCTCTTCCCGCCCCCAACCCCCCCTTAACTCCGCCCAATCCTGCCCAAATTCCCTCTTCCCCGCCCCAAACCCCCTTCCCTCCGCCCCGCCCCTCCCCTTAGCCCCACCCCCCCTCTTTAGCCCCGCCCCTCCCCTCCTCACCATGAGGATGCACTCCCAGGCCATCCACCGGATGGGCAGCAGGGCCCGGCCCCGTACCCGGTAATAATCGGCGGCGTAGAGGTGCCGGCTCATGCCGAAGTCGGCCACCTTGACGGTGAAGCCCTCGCCCACCAGGCAGTTGCGGGTGGCCAGGTCGCGGTGGACGAAGTTCAAGCCCGCCAGGAACCGCATCCCCGAGGCGATCTGAGCCCCCACGTGCAGCAGGGTGGCCAGGCTGGAGGGGGGGGGGGCGGGGCTTGAGGGGGCGGGGCTTGAGGGGGCGGGGCTTGAGGGGGCGGGGCGCCGGGGGGGCGGGGTGGGGGTGGGGAGGGCTGAGGGAGGGGTGGGGAGGGGCTGAGGGAGGGGCTGGTGGCCTGGGGGTGGAAAAGGAAGGGGTGGGGCTAAAGAGGAAGGGCGGGGCTGAAGGGGCGGGGCCTAAGGGGCGGGGCCTAAGGGGTGGGGCGTCGGGGGTGGGGTGTGGGAGGGTGGGGTCGGGAGGGCTGAGGGAGGGGTGGTGGCCTGGGGTGGGGAAGGAAGGGGCGGGGCTACAGGGAAAGGGCCAGGCCGAAGAGGAATGGGCGGGGCTTAAGGGGGTGGGGCGTCGGGGGTGGGGTGTGGGAGGGTGGGTCGGGGAGGGGCTGAGGGAGGGGCTGGTGGCCTGGGGTGGAAAAGGAAGGGGTGGGGCTAAAGAGGAAGGGCGGGGCTGAAGGGGCGGGGCCTAAGGGGTGGGGCGTCGGGGGGTGGGGTGTGGGAGGGTGGGGTCGGGGAGGGGCTGAGGGAGGGGTGGTGGCCTGGTGTGGGAAAGGAAGGGGCAGGGCTACAGGGAAAGGGCCAGGCCGAAGAGGAATGGGCGGGGCTTAAGGGGGTGGGGCGTCGGGGGTGGGGTGTGGGAGGGGTGGGTCGGGGAGGAGCTGAGGGAGGGGCTGGTGGCCTGGGGTGGGAAAAGGAAGGGGTGGGGCTAAAGAGGAAGGGCGGGGCTGAAGGGGCGGGGCCTAAGGGGTGGGGCGTCGGGGGGTGGGGTGTGGGAGGGTGGGGTCGGGGAGGGGCTGAGGGAGGGGTGGTGGCCTGGTGTGGGAAAGGAAGGGGCGGGGCTACAGGGAAAGGGCCAGGCCGAAGAGGAATGGGCGGGGCTTAAGGGGGTGGGGTGCCGGGGGGTGGAGTGTGGGAGGGTGGGGTCGGGGAGGGGCTTGGGGAGTGGTGGGGAGGGGCTGAGGGAGGGCTGGTGGCCTGGTGTGGGAAAGGAAGGGGCGGGGCTACAGGGAAAGGGCCAGGGGAATGGGCGGGGCTTAAGGGGGTGGGGGTGCCGGGGGGTGGAGTGTGGGAGGGTGGGGTCGGGGAGGGGCTTGGGGAGTGGTGGGGAGGGGCTGAGGGAGGGCTGGTGGCCTGGGGTGGGAAAGGAAGGGGCGGGGCTACAGGGAAAGGGCCGGACCGAAGAGGAAGGGGCGGGGCTTAAGGGTCGGGGCCTAAGGGGTGGGGCGTCGGGGGGTGGGGTGTGGGAGGGTGGGGTCAGGGAGGGGCTGGGGGAGGGGTGGGGAGGGGCTGAGGGAGGGGCTGGTGGCCTGGGGTGGGAAAGGAAGGGGCAGGGCTACAGGGAAAGGGCCAGGCCAAAGAGGAAGGGGCGGGGCTTAAGGGGGTGGGGGCGCCAGGGGGCGGGGCAGGGGTGGGGAGGGGCTGAGGGAGGGGCTGGTGGCCTGGGGTGGGAAAGGAAGGGGCGGGGCTACAGGGAAAGGGCCGGACTGAAGAGGAAGGGGCGGGGCTTAAGGGTCGGGGCCTAAGGGGTGGGGCGTCGGGGGGTGGGGTGTGGGAGGGTGGGGTCGGGGAGGGGCTGAGGGAGGGGTGGGGGGGAAGGTGGGAGGTCTGGTGGCCTGGGGTGGAAAAGGAAGGGGTGGGGCTAAAAAGGAAGGGCGGGGCTAAAGGGAAGGGGTGGGGCTAAAGGGAAGGGGTGGGGCTTCTAGGCAAGGGGTGTGGCTTGTGGGAGCAGGACACAGCTAAAGGGGGTGTGACTTATGGGCAGGGGTGTGGCTGAAGGGACAAGGGGTGTGGCTTCTGAGGGGTGTGGCTTGTGGGGAAGGGGTGGGGCTAAATGGAAGGGCGTGATTTAATGAGAGAGGGGTGTGGCTTCCTGGCAAGGGGCATAGCCTATGGGCAAGGGGCGGGTCTAATGCCAAGGGGCGTGGCTTATATCCAAGGGGCGGTGCTATGGGAGAAGGGGAGGGGCTTATACACATGGGGCAGGGCTCCCAAGAGAAGGGGTGTGGCTGAAGGGGAGAGGCGTGGCTTGCCAGAAAGGGGTGGGACCCATAGGCAAGGGGGGGGCGGTGGGCAAAACAGGAAGGGGCGTGGCTTGTGGGCAAGGCGGAGCCTGCGGGTGGGGCGGAGCTCGTGGGGCAATGGGCAGGGCCAAAGGGCGGTGGGGAGGGGAAGGGCTGGGCTTAAAGGGGCAGGACACCAAGGGGGTCGGGGTTGGGGGGGGAGGGGGGCTCAAAGGGGGGGCGTGGCTCGAAGGGGCGTGGCCTACCTGAGGGCGGGGCCGCGGGGCCCCCCCCAGGAACTGGTGGAGGTCGCCGTGCTCCATGTACTCGGTGATGATGCAGAGGGGGCCGGCCCCCGCGCACACCCCCAGCAGCCGCACGATGTTGGGGTCCCGCAGGCGCCCCAGGGTCCGCGCCTCCTGCAGGAAGTCCCGCCTGCGCCCCCGTCAGCCGCGCACGCCCCTCACACGCCCCTCGCACGCCCCTCGCACACCCCTCGCACACCCCCTCGCACGCCCCGGGGGTGGCACCCCACATCTCACGTGGGTTACACCCCACATGCTCCCCCACGGAGCTCCTGCAACCCCCCCCCCCCCCCCAGGGCATTGCACACCCATGCACGCCCCGTGCACGCCCCTTGCACGCCCCTTGCACGCCCCTCGTGTGCCCCTCATGTGCCCTGGGGGTGGCACCCCACATCTCACGTGGGTTACGCCCCACATGCTCCCCCACGGAGCTCCTGCACTCCCCCCTCCCCAGGACATTGCACACCCGTGCACGCCCCTCGCACACCCGTGCACGCCCCTGACACACCCCCTCGCACACCCCTCGCATGCCCCTCGCACGCCCCGGGGGTGGCACCCCACATCTCACACGGGTTACGCCCCACATGCTCCCCCACAGAGCTCCTGCACACACACCCCCACCCCCCCGGGCATTGCACACCCGTGCACGCCCCTTGCACACCCGTGCACGCCCCTCACACACCCCCTCGCATGCCCCCTCGCACACCCCTCGCACGCCCCAGGGGTGGCACCCCACATCTCACGTGGGTTACACCCCACATGCTCCCCCACGGAGCTCCTGCACCCCCCCCCCCCCCTCCCCCAGGGCATTGCATGCCCGTGCACGCCCCTTGCACACTCCTCGCACACCCCTCGCACGCCCCTCGCACGCCCCAGAGGGGGCACCCCACATCCCACTGGGGGGTACGCCCCACACGCCTCCTCACACCCCTCGTGTGCTGCCCCCCCCCCAGTGCATCGCACGCCCTCGCACGCCCCTCGCACGCCTCACACGCCCCTCGCACGCCCCTCGCACGCCCCTTGCACACGCCCCCCCCCCGGTACCTGGCGTTCTTGGTGGCGTCGGGGCGCAGGACCTTGACGGCGACCAGCAGGGGGCGCCCTCGGGGCAGGTCGGGGGGGCGGGAGAGGGGGGGCAGGGCCTGGGGGTCCTCCACCTCGCACAGCAGCACCTGCCGGGGGCGGGGCCTCAGCGCGGGGCGGGGCTAAGCCCCCCGTGGGGCGGGGCTAAACCCCCCGGGGGTGGGACTAAGCCCCCCCCCCCCCGTGGGCAGGGCTTGACCAAAGGGGCAGGGCTTCACCCTGGGGCGTGGCTTCATGCAGGGGGGCGGAGCTTCAGCTCCAGGGGCGGGGCTTGGGTGGGGCTCAATAGGGGTGGGGCTAATAGGGGCAGAGCTTTTGCAGGGGTGTGGCTTATATGAGGGGTGTGGCTTGCTGGCATAGGGAGCTTATGGGAGGGGGTGGGGCTTCTAGAGAGGGTGGGGCCAGTAGAAAAGGGGCGGAGTTGGGAATATGGGGTGGGGTCTGTCATGAGAGGGAGGGACCAGCATCCAGGGGTGGGGCCAAAGACAAATGGGTGGGGCTTGTGCCCACAGGGCAGGGCATGAAGGGGCGGGGCAGCATGAAATGGGGGTGTGGCCATTCACACCAGGGGTGGGGCTGAATGCAAGGGGCGGAGCCAACATGCCAGGGGTGGGGCTTGCACCGAGGGGGCGGGACTTACCTCTCCAAACTGCCCCTCCCCCAGCTTCTCGCGGAAGCGGAGGCGCCGGCGGGGGAAGGCGGGGAGGGCTGGGATGGGGGCGGGGCCAGGGGCGGGGCCAGCCACGGCATAGGCGGAGCCTCCGGTGACGTCAGCCTCTGCATAGGCCCCCGCCCCCCCCTCGGGCTCTGCCGCACCTGCGGGGGAGGGGCGTCAGTGGGGGCGGGGCTAGTGTGGGGGGGCAGGGAAACACCCAGGGGGTGGGGCTTCTCCAATGGGGCGGGGCGTCACCAAAGAGGAGGGGCTACAGCAGGAGGGGTGGGCACTGGAAGGGGTGGGGTTACAGCAAGAGGGGGCAGGGCTGTGGCAGGAGGAGGAGGGGCTATAACAAGGGGAGGAGCTAAAATAATGAGGGGGGAGTCAACCCAGGAGGGGGCGGGGCTACAGCAGGGGGTAGGCCAAAAGAGGAGGGGCTTTGGCAAGAAGAGGTGGGGCTTCAGGAAAGGGGTGGGGCTTCAGGAAAGGGGTGGGGCTTCAGCAAGGGAGGGGTTACACCAGCAGGAGGCGGGGCTTCACCCAAAGTGGGAGGGGCTTCCCCAAAGGGGGCAGGGCCAGTCATGGATGAGGGTGGGGTCAAGGGGGGTTGGAGGCGGGGCTCCCCATCTCCCCCCCCCCCCCCCCCCGCCCTTACCATCTGTATTGATTGGCTTAGCCCCGTCAGGCGGGGCCCGAGCGAGCCCTCCCATTGGCTGGGCGTAGGTGGCCAGCAGGAGCCGATAGGCCGGGTTGGCAAGGGGTGCTGCTGGGGGGGGGGTGGTGGGTGGGATTAGTTAAAGGGGGCGGGGCCAGGAGGCTCTGCCCGCCCTCCAGGCCCAAGATGGGTTCCCAATGCAGGAGGACGGGGGGGGGGGTGGGTGTTGGATGGACCCTGGCGGCCGTGGGGTCTCCATCCACCCCCCTGCGTGGTCTCCATCGATCTCCACGTGGTGTCCATCCCCCCCACCCCCCTCCATCCCCACGATGGTCTCCATTCCCTCCCTCCCCACCTTCCCCATGTTGTCTCCAGCCATCCAGGTCTCTCTCCATCCCTCCCTCCCTCCCTCCCCACGTGGTCGTCCTCCACCCCTCTCTCCATTCATCCATCCATGCATATGTAATTTCCATCCATCCGTCCATCCACATTGTCTCCATCTGACTCCATGGGGTCTCCATCCATCCATCCATCCATCTTCCGTCCATCCATCCATCCATCACTCCCATATGGTGTCCCTCCCCATCCCTTCCTCCATCCCTCCATCATTCCATTTATCTCTTGATCCATCTATCTCTCCCATCCATCCATCCTTTCCTCCATCCATCCATCACTCCTATAATGGTGTCCCTCCATCCCTTCTTCCATCCATCCATCCCTCCATCATCTTCCATCCATCCCTCCATCCATCCCTCCATCCCTCCATCATCTTCCATCCATCCATCCATCCATCCATCATCTTCCATCCATCCATCCATCCATCCATCATCTTCCATCCATCCATCCCTCCATCATCTTCCATCCATCCATCCATCCATCCATCCATCCATCCATCATCTTCCATCCATCCATCCCTCCATCATCTTCCATCCATCCATCCATCCATCCATCATCTTCCATCCATCCATCCCTCCATCATCTTCCATCCATCCATCCATCCATCCATCCCTCCATCATCTTCCATCCATCCATCCATCCATCCATCCATCCATCATCCTTCCATCCATCCATCCCTCCATCATCTTCCATCCATCCATCCATCCATCCATCATCTTCCATCCATCCATCCCTCCATCACTTCCATCCATCCATCCATCCATCCATCCATCCATCCATCCATCACCCCCATATGGTGTCCCTCCATCCTTTCTTCCATCCGTCCGTCTCTCCATGCAGCTACTCATCCAAGTTGTCTCCACCGATCTCCATACGGTCTCCATCCCTCCATCTCTTGATCCATCCATTGCCCCGTCCATTCACCCCTTCCCTCCGCCCCTATGTGGGGTCCTTCCATCCCGTCTTCTATCCGTCCATCCACTTCTCCGTCCATCCACCCAAGTTGTCTCCACCTATCTCCATGTGATCTCCATCCATCCCTTTGTCCCTCCCTTCATCCATCCACCCAAGTTGTCTCCCTCCCTCCCTCCCTCCTCTGCTCACCGGGTCCAGGGGGGGCCGGGGGCAGCGATGGCCGTGGCCGTGTCGGCTCCTGGTACTCGCCCTGGCCCGGGGGGATGCGCTCGTAGCGGGGGGGTCCCCGAGCCGCCCCCGTCGCGTTGTTGATGACGATGGTGTCGCCTGGCACCGAGAGCTGCACCCGCAACTCGTCTTCCGACGGCCGGCGCTGGGCCTGCGGGCGGGACCCTCAGGTGGACCCAGACGTCCGGGTGCCCGGTTGACCCCACCACCCTCCCAGAGCTTGGCCAGCGGACCCAGACGTCCGGGTGCCCGGTTGACCCCACCACCCTCCCAGAGCTTGGCCAGTGGACCCAGACGTCCGGGTGCCCGGTTGACCCCACCACCCTCCCAGAGCTTGGCCAGTGGACCCAGACGTCCGGGTGCCCGGTTGACCCCACCACCCTCCCAGAGCTTGGCCAGTGGACCCAGACGTCCGGGTGCCCGGTTGACCCCACCACCCTCCCAGAGCTTGGCCAGTGGACCCAGACGTCCGGGTGCCCGGTTGACCCCACCACCCTCCCAGAGCTTGGCCAGTGGACACAGACGTCCGGGTGCCCGGTTGACCCCACCACCCTCCCAGAGCTTGGCCAGTGGACCCAGACATCCGGGTGCCCGGTTGACCCCACCACCCTCCCAGAGCTTGGCCAGCGGACCCAGACGTCCGGGTGCCCGGTTGACCCCACCACCCTCCCAGAGCTTGGCCAGTGGACCCAGACGTCCGGGTGCCCAGTTGGCCCCACCACCCTCCCAGAGCTTGGCCAATGGACCCAGATGTCCGGGTGCCCGGTTGACCCCACCACCCTCCCAGAGCTTGGCCAGCGGACCCAGACGTCCGGGTGCCCGGTTGACCCCACCACCCTCCCAGAGCTTGGCCAGCGGACCTGCGTGTCTGGGTGCCCAGTTGACCCCCCCACCCTCCCAGAGCTTGGCCAGTGGACCTGCGTGTCCGGGTGCCCGGTTGACCCCACCACCCTCCCAGAGCTTGGCCAATGGACCCAGACGTCCGGGTGCCCAGTTGATCCCACCACCCTCCCAGAGCTTGGCCAGTGGACCCAGACGTCCGGGTGCCCAGTTGATCCCACCACCCTCCCAGAGCTTGGCCAGCGGACCCAGACGTCCGGGTGCCCGGTTCCTCCCGGCTGCGCCCGCTACCCCACTCACCTTCCCCAGTATCTTCTTCCAGTACTGCCGCCAGAGGATGAGGAAGATGACGCCCAATAGGAGCAAGATGATGGCCACCAGGCAGCCAATCAAGATGGACGTGTGGCTGTGGTCGGCTTTGGCGACTGGCTGCCCCGGCTTGGGCTCCCCAGGGGCTGCCGCGGGGGACGGCAGTGGGCAGGGTGCCATCGTGACCCCGCCCCCCCCCTCAGATCCCGCCCCGTTAAGCCCCGTCCAATTAAGCCCCGCCCCAGTAAGCCCCGCCTTACTCGGCGTAGTGAGGTTGGTAGCCACGTCCACGTGCCAGGGGTCCTCAGGGACGGCCATGGCCCCCGCCGAGGGGTCGGGGGGGGCGGCTGGGGGCCACCCGCTGGCACCCACTGCCTCCTCCACCACATCTGCAGGGAGAGAGCCCCACGACGCCTTAATGAGGTAGCTAACGAGGGTGGGGGCGATGGCCGGGGCCCCCAACCCATTGACCGACCCACTCAAACAAACCGCCTTCCCATTGGCCGACAGGCCAACCAACTGGCTCACGGGGTGGTCGACCCCCCGACCAAGCAATGACTCGACCAGCTTTGACCTAATCCAACCAACTAGTCAAGCAACCGACCGGTTAACCAACCGGCTGACCAACCTCTCCTTCAACTCACCAACCAATCCCGTGACGGCTCAAACATCTAACCAGTCACCCCGTCATCCGACTAACTAGTCAACAGGCAACCAGCTAACCAGCTGATCACCCTTGGGCTGGTTAACCAACAGTTAACCAACTGATGATCCAATCCTGGATGCAACCAACCGTCCTGCCACCCGACCAGCTCTATAGTCAACCAGCTAACCGACCAGGCTCCCAACCAGCCCTTAGACTGGCCAACCAGCATCCAACCGGCCAATGACCCCTTGATCCCACCAACCTGCCCATCACCCAACCGATGACCCCTTAGATCCAACCAACCACCCCTTGATCCAACCAACCTGCCCATCAGCCAACCGATGACCCCTTAGATCCAACCAACCACCCCTTGATCCCACCAACCTGCCCATCAGCCAACCGATGACCCCTTAGATCCAACCAACCACCCCTTGATCCCACCAACCTGCCCATCACCCAACCGATGACCCCATCACCCAACCAACCACCCCATCACCCAACTAAGCACCGCATCACCCAACCGTCTGACCCATCACCCAACCGATGACCCCTTCACCCAACCAGCCACCCCTTTGCCCAACCTGCCCATCAGCCAACCAATGACCCCATCACCCAACCAACCACCCCATCACCCAACCGATGACCCCTTCACCCAACCAACCACCCCATCACCCAACCGATGACCCCTTCACCCAACCAGCCACCCCTTTGCCCCAACCTGCCCATCAGCCAACCAATGACCCCATCACCCAACCAACCACCCCATCACCCAACCGATGACCCCTTCACCCAACCAACCACCCCATCACCCAACCGATGACCCCTTCACCCAACCAGCCACCCCTTTGCCCAACCAATGACCCCATCACCCAACCAATGACCCCATCACCCAACTAAGCACCCCATCACCCAACCGATGACCCCATCGCCCAACCAACCACCCCATCGCCCAACCAACCACCCCATCGCCCAACCGATGACCCCATCACCCAACCAACCACCCCTTCACCCAACCAACCACCCCATCGCCCAACCAACCACCCCTTCACCCAACCGATGACCTCATCACCCAACCAACCACCCCTTCACCCAACCAACCACCCCATCGCCCAACCAACCACCCCATCGCCCAACCGATGACCCCATCACCCAACCAACCACCCCTTCACCCAACCAACCACCCCATCGCCCAACCAACCACCCCTTCACCCAACCGATGACCTCATCACCCAACCAACCACCCCTTCACCCAACCAACCACCCCATCGCCCAACCAACCACCCTGTCACCCAACCATCCAACCCAAGAGCCAATCCGTTGGGGGAGGATGCCAAGGCCCAGGTAGGTCTGGAGGTCACCTGACGTGGTAGGACTCACCCGAGAGGAAGGTGATCTCACTGAAGAGCATCCACTCCCCGGCGAAGAAGAAGTGGCACTGGATGAAGCGGGCCTGGCGCCCACCCAGGGGCACGGTGACCGAGCGGGCGCTGGGGTCCTTGACGGCCCCGGCCAGGCTGTGGGTGGCCGGGGTGGGCTCCCAGGCCGTGGCCAGGCTCCTCTTGAAGCGGCACTCCACCTCCCCGAAGATGCTCACCCCCCGCGTGTGCATGTTGTTGCAATGAACCTGGGGGGGGGTGGTGGTGATGGGTGGTTGCCCACCATCCCATAATGCCCTGGGGCAGCTGGAGGCGGGCCGCTAAGCCGAAGGCTCTCCAATGGGAAGTTCCAGACCCTAAGGTGGGGTCGACGTGGCGGCCCCTCGTGGACCCGTGCCATGGCTGACCAAGCCCACGATTCCCGGGGCAGACCCCTTGCCCAAACCCCCATGGTGCCCTGGGCCATCCATTGCCCTCGCTCCCATCATCCCCTGGGGCACCCCGTTGCCCACCATCCCCTCCTCCCCGGCCCCCCCCCCCTCCCCCCAATTCTCTAGGGCACCCCTTTTCCCCCCCCTCCCACCGTGCCCCGCCGCCCCCCCCCCCGCTCCCCCCCCCCCCCCCCCGCTATCCCAGCATGCCGTGGGGCACCTGCATGGCACGGAAGGCCCGGAGACCCTCAAACTCGAACTCCAGCTCCACGTGGGGTTGGGGGCCGGGGGGCCGGCGCCATCCCACGTAGTCGTAGCCCGGCCAAAGGTGCCGCTCGCGGCTCCTCACGAAGTCATCCAGCCCCAGCACCCCGTCCGCCAGCTGGCCCAGACCCCCAAACTGCAGCCTGGGGGGGGGAAGGGGGGGGGGCGAGGGACACCCGGACGCCTGGGTCCCTCCGTCCCACCCACCTGGGACCCCCCCCCCACTCCCCCCCATGGGATCTAGAGCACAATTTGGGGGCAATCGGGGCTGCTTTGGGGGACATTGGGGTCAACTGGGGACAACTGGGGACAGATGGGGCAATCTGGGGACAATCCGAAGCTCTTTTGGGACAGTGGGTGACAGTTTGGGGCTGTTTGGGGCCAGCAGGTGACAATTTGGGGACAGTCTGGGCTATTTGGGGGCAGTTGGGGACAGCAGGGAACAATTTGGGGCTGTTTTGCGCCAGTGGTTGACCTTCTGGGGACACTTTGGGGTCATTGGGGGACAGTGGCAGATGGTTGGGGATGATTTGGGGACAGTTGGAGCCTGTTTGGAGACGTTTGGGACAGTTGGAGATGGCCAAGGGCAGTCTGGGGATACCTGGGGACAGTTTGGGGACAGTTAGGGATGGTTTGGAGACTCTTGGAGGTGGCCAAGGCTGGTTGGGGACACTTGGGGACAGTTTGAGGACCACTGGGGACTTCTGGGGAGGTCCAGGGACAGTCTGGGGACAGTTTGGGGACACTTGGGGATGGCCAAGGCTGGCTGGGGACACTTGGGGACAGTTTGCGGACCATTGGGGACTTCTGGGGAGGTCCAGGGACAGTCTGGGGACAGTTTGGAGACACCTGAGGATGGTTTGGGGACACCTGGGGACAGTTTGAGGACCACTGGGGACTTCTGGGGAGGTCCAGGGACAGTCTGGGGACAGTTTGGGGACACTTGGGGATGGCCAAGGCTGGCTGGGGACACTTGGGGACAGTTTGAGGACCATTGGGGACATTTGGGAAGGTTCAGGGACAGTCCGGGGACAGTTTTGGACAGTCCGGGGACACCTGAGGATGGCTGAAGACCAGCTGGGGCCAATTTGGGAACTCCTGGGGCTGGTTGGGGCAGGTGACCCTTGGGGACAGCTGGGGACAGCTGGGGGACTCACGGGCCAACGCTGTATCCATCGTAGGTGGAGTCGTTGAGGACAACGGGTGCTGGGTCGAGGGCCATCACCTGTCCCCGCGGCGCCGTGTAGGACAGGAGCCCGGCTGGGGACGGGGGAACACGTCACCCCGGGGCCACCCCGGGGTTGGGTGGGGGACACGGGGATGGGGGACCGCCACCCCGGGGACACCCTTAGGCCTGGATATGGGGTGACGCTGGGAGGTGATGGGAGGGTGGCGGGGTGGGATGGAGGTGACACGGGGTGACGGGGGGGTGGGTGACAAGGTGCCACTCACCGTCCCACGGGCAGCCGTAGAGCTCCAGGCGCAGGCAGACGCTCATGGCGCGGGGGGCCCGGGGGTAGACGCGCAGCGCCCGCGCCACGGGGGGGGCGCCAGGTCCTTCAGCACCACCCCCTCGGGGTCCTCGTTACCCCCGATCACCTGCGTCACCGGGATCCGCTGGGATCCCCGGGGACACGGATCCCACCGCTGGGGACCTCCCCGGTGACCCCGTGGGATTCCCGGCCCCCCCCCCCATGAGCCCAGGGATCCCATTGATCCCCGGGATCTCCCAAGGATCCCATTGTCCCCTGAGATCCCCCTGCCCTCCCAGAGATCCCCAGCAATCTCCCAAGGATCCCCAGGGATCCCACCACCCCCCTGGGATCCCAGTGTCCCCCGGGATCCCACTGACCCCCAGGATCACCATAGGGTCCCGTTGTCCCCCGAGATACCACTGCCCTCCCAGGGACCCCCAGCAATCCCTGGGGGATCCCCCGAGATCCCATTGCCTCCCCCGGATCTCCGAAGGATCCCATTGTCCCCCAAGATCCCACTGCCCTCCCAGGGATCCCACCACCATCCCGGGATCCCAGTGTCCCCTGGGATGTCCCAAGGATCCCATTGTCCCCCGAGATCCCCCTGCCCTCCCAGAGATCTCCAGCAATCTCCCAGGGATCCCCAGGGATCCCACCACCGCCCCAGGATCCCAGTGTCTCCAGCAATCCCTAAGGATCCCAGGGATCCCATTGCCCCCCCCAGGATCTCCCAAGGATCCCATTGTCCCCCGAGATCCCACTGCCCTCCCAGGGATCCCCAGGAGTCTCTCAGGGATCCCCAGGGGTCCCCCCCCCCCCCCCCGGGATCCCAGTGTCCCCAGGGATCCCCCAGAATCCCCCACTGTCCCCTCCTGCATCCCAGTGCCCTCCCAAAGATCCCAGGGATCAGCACCCCAAGGTCCCCAAGGTGTCCCCAAGGAATCCCATGTCACCTTGGCACCTCAGTGTTCCTAAAGGTCCCTGCTCACCTCGGGCACCTCAATGTCCCCAAAGTGTCCCCAAGGTGTCCCATGGCACCCCAACATCCCCAAGGTGTCCCCAAGGTCCCCGGTCCCCTCAGCACCCCAACATCCCCAAGGTCCCCAAGGTGTCCCCAAGGTCCCTGGTCACCTCAGCACCCCAACATCCCCAATGTCCTCAAGGTCCCCAGTCACCTCAGCACCCCAACATGCCCAAGGTCCCCAAGATGTCCCCAAGGTCCCTGGTCACCTCAGCACCCCAACATCTCCAAGGTGTCCCCAAGGTCCCCGGTCCCCTCAGCACCCCAACATCCCCAAGGTCCCCAAGGTCCCCAAGGTCCCCAGTCACCTCAGCACCCCAACATGCCCAAGGTCCCCAAGGTGTCCCCAAGGTCCCCAGTCACCTCAGCACCCCAACATCCCCAAGGTCCTCAAGGTCCCGGTCACCTCAGCACCCCAACATCCCAAGGTCCCCAAAGTGTCCCCAGGGTCCCCAGTCACTCAGCACCCCAACATCTCCAAGGTGTCCCCAAGATCCACAGTGACCTCAACACCCCAACATGCCCAAGGTCCCCAAGTTGTCCCCAAGGTCCCCGGTCACCTCAGCACCCCAACATCTCCAAGGTGTCCCCAAGATCCACAGTGACCTCAACACCCCAACATCCCCAAGGTCCCCAAGGTGTCCCCAAGGTCCCCGGTCACCTCAGCACCCCAACATCCCCAAGGTCCCAAGGTCTCTGGTCACCTCAACACCCAACATCCCCAAGGTCCCCAAGATGTCCCCAAGGTCCCCGGTCACCTCAGCACCCCAACATCTCCAAGGTGTCCCCAAGATCCACAGTGACCTCAGCACCCCAACATCCCCAAGGTCCCCCAGGTCCCCTGTCACCTCAGCACCCCAACATCCCCCAGGTCCCCAAGATCCCCGGTCACCTCAGCACCCCAACATCTCCAAGGTGTCCCCAAGATCCACAGTGACCTCAACACCCCAACATCCCCAAGGTCCCCAAGGTGTCCCCAAGGTCCCCGGTCACCTCAGCACCCCAACATCCCCAAGGTCCTCAAGGTCCCCAGTCACCTCAGCACCCCAACATGCCCAAGGTCCCCAAGGTGTCCCCAAGGTCCCTGGTCACCTCAACACCTCAACATCCCCAAGGTGTCCCCCAGGTCCCCAGTCCCCTCAGCACCCCAACATCCCCAAGGTCCTCAAGGTCCCCAGTCACCTCAGCACCCCAATATGCCCAAGGTCCCCAAGGTGTCCCCAAGGTCCCCGGTCACCTCAGTGCCCCATCGGTCACGCCAGCGCAGCCAACGGTGCCGGTCACGGCTGTAGCGCAGCCGGTAGGCACGGGCAAATTCCCTGCCGTGGCCACCGGCGTGACGTCCCTGTGTCCCCACCAGTGTCACCACGTGCAGCCGACCCAGGTCCACCTCCAGGAACTCCTCCTCCTCCGGGAAGACGGGACCCGCGGGACACCAGGCGCCGTCCCCATCGCTGCGACCCAGCCTGGGGACACGGGGACGTCCTGGGGACACCGGGGACGTGGGGATGCCTGGGGGCGCCAGGTGCTGTCCCCATCGCTGTGGCCCAGGCTGGGGACACGGGGATGTCCTGGGGATGTGGGGGCACCTGGGGACACCCAGGGGACATGGGGACATCCTAGGGACACCCAGGGACATAGGGACACCCAGTGTACTCGGGGACACTCGGAGGACATGGAGACACTAGGAGGACCTGGGGACATCATGGGGACACTCAGGATATGGGGACACCTGGGGAACATGGGGACACCCAAGGGACGTGGGGACATCCTAGGGACACCAGGGGACACCCAGGGACATGGGGGACACTCGGAGGACATGGAGACACTAGGAGGACCTGGGGACATCATGGGGACACTCAGGGATATGGGGACACCTGGGGAACATGGGGACACCCAAGGGACGTGGGGACATCCTAGGGACACCAGGGGACACCCAGGGACATGGGGACACTCGGAGGACATGGAGACACTAGGAGGACCTGGGGACATCATGGGGACACTCAGGGATATGGGGACACCTGGGGAACATGGGGACACCCAAGGGACGTGGGGACATCCTAGGTACACCAGGGGACACCCAGGGACATGGGGACACTCGGAGGACATGGAGACACTAGGAGGACCTGGGGACATCATGGGGACACTCAGAGGACATGGGGACACCTGGGGAACATGGGGACACTTGGCAAATGGGGACATCCTGGGGACACCTGGGGGAACACAAGGACATTGTGGGGACACCCCGTGACATGGGTGCATGGGGACACCCGGGGACATGGGGACACCCAGGAGGACAGAGGGACCTGGGGACACCCAGGGGACGTGGGGGCACCTGGGGGACATGGGGACACCCAGGAGGACAGAGGGACCTGGGGACACCCAGGGGACGTGGGACACCTGGGGACATGGGGACACCCAGGAGGACAGAGGGACCTGGGGACACCCAGGGGACGTGGGGGCACCTGGGGACATGGGGACACCCAGGAGGGTGGAGGGACCTGGGGACACCCAGGGGACGTGGGGGCACCTGGGGACATGGGGACACCCAGGAGGGTGGAGGAACCTGGGGACACCCAGGGGACACGGGGACACCTGAGGATAGAGGGACACCCAGGGGGCGTGGGGACACCTGGGGACATGGGGACACCCAGGAGGACAGAGGGACCTGGGGACACCCAGGGGACCCTGGGTGACACAGGACGGTACTGGGAGGGGACACTGGGCCATACTGGGCCATACTGGGCCATACTGGGACTCCTTGCCACTGCAGGCGGCGGTGACTCTGGGTGGGGACACCGTGGGGACACCGTGGGGTGGGGGTGGGGGTCCTGGGAGGGGGTGCTGGGTGGGGGGGGAGGGGTTTACTGCGCCATACTGGTGTGTACTGGTGTGTACTGGTGCGTACTGGGCTCACCGGCCGTGGCGGGCGGCGGTGGAGTCGGACCAGGCGCTGGAGGCCGAGAGGCGGCTGTCGGGGATGGAGCCGTCCTCCATGCCCAGGGCGAAGCGGCACCTGCCTGGGGGACACGGGGGACATTGGGGACGCGGGGGGACACGGGGGGACATGGGGACACAGGGGGACACTGGGGACACGGGGGACACAGGGGACATGGGGACACAGGGGGACATTGGGGATGTGGGGGGACACGGGGGACATTGGGGACACAGGGGGACATTGGGGACATTGGGGATACGGGGGACATTGGGGACATAGGGGGACATTGGGGACATTGGGGACACGGGGACATTGGGGACATAGGGGGACACGGGGGGACATGGGGGACATTGGGGACACAGGGGGACATTGGGGACACGGGGGACACGGGGGACATTGGGGACACGGGGACACAGGGGACATTGGGGACACAGGGGGACATGGGGGACATTGGGGACACAGAGGGACATGGGGGACATTGGGGACACGGGGGAACATGGCGGTCACGGGGACTTGGGGGAATGTTGGGGACATGGGGGACGTTGGGGACATTGGGGACATTAGGGACACAGGGGACATGGGGGGACATTGGGGACATGGGGGACATGGGGGACACAAGGGACACCGGGGACACAGGGAGGTGTGGGGGACACTGGGGACACGGGGGAACATGGGGGACACGGGGACTCAGGGGGATGTTGGGGACACAAGGGACATTGGGGACATGGGGGACATTGGGGACATTGGGGACATGGGGGACATTGGGGACGCGGGGGGGGGGATACACAGGGGTCACAGGGGACACGCCAGCCTCATCCCCTGCAGCCCCCCTGCGCAGCCCCTATACAGCCCCTATAGCCCTCCCGCCCCATAGGGGCCCTATAACCCCATGTGGCCCCCACCCACTTCCTATAGCTCTCCCACCCCATAGGAGCCCCACACACCCCATAGGGGACCCAGAGCCTCACATGGTCTCTATGGACCCTATAGGGGACCCAAATCCTCCCATGGCCCCTATGGACCCCATAGGGGACCCACAGCCTCCCGTGGCCCATAGGGGACCCAGAGCCTCCCGTGGCCCACAGGGGACCCAGAGCCTCCTGTTGGCCCCTATGGACCCCGTAGGGGACCCACAGCCTCCCATGGCCCATAGGGGACCCACAGCCTCCCATGGCCCATAGGGGACCCAGAGCCTCCCGTGGCCCACAGGGGACCCAGAGCCTCCTGTTGGCCCCTATGGACCTCAAAGGGGACCCAGAGCCTCCCATGGCCCCTATGGACCCCATAGGGGACCCACAGCCTCCCGTGGCCCGCAGGAGACCCAGAGCCTCCCATTGGCCCCTATGGACCCTGTAGGGGACCCACAGCCTCACATGGCCCATAGGGGACCCAGAGCCTCCCGTTGGCCCCCTATGGACCCCGTAGGGGACCCACAGCCTCCCATGGCCCATAGGGGACCCACAGCCTCACGTGGCCCGCAGGAGACCCAGAGCCTCCCGTGGCCCCTATGGACCCCGTAGGGGACCCAGAACCTCCCGTGGTCCCTATGGACCCCATACGGGACCCACAGCCTCCCGTGGCCCGCAGGAGACCCAGAGCCTCCCGTGGCCCCTATGGACCCCATACGGGACCCAGAGCCTCCCGTGGCCCACAGAGGACCCGCAGCCTCCCGTGGCCCCTATGGACCCTATAGGGCCCCCCCGCCACCCCATAGGGTCTCACCCAGGTCGAGGTGCCCATCGAGCTGCAGGCCGGACGCCTGGGTCCCCGCGGCCAGCAGCAGGAGGGGGAGGGGCAGGGGCAGGACCCCCATGGTGGCCCCGGCCCCGCCCTGGTCACCGCACCTGGGGACAGCGAAGGGACACTGGGACTCACTGGGAGGCACTGGGAGGGCTGGGAGGGGAACTGGGGGCACTGGGAGGGGAACTGGGGGCACTGGGAGGGGGACTGGGAGCACTGGGAAGGCTGGGAGGGGGACTGGGAGGGAACTGGGAGCACCAGGATAGGGACTGGGAGGGGGACTGGGGGCACTGGGAGGGCTGGGAGGGGGACTGGGAGCACTGGGAAGGGGACTGGGAGCACTGGGAGGGCTGGGATGGGGACTGGGAGGGAACTGGGAGCACTGGGAGGGCTGGGAGGGGAACTGGGAGCACTGGGAAGGGGACTGGGAGCACTGGGAGGGTTGGGAGGGGAACTGGGAGCACTGGGAAGGGGACTGGGAGCACTGGGAGTGGGACTGGGAGGGAACTGGGAGCACTGGGAGGGCTGGGAGGGGGACTGGGAGGGAACTGGGAGCACTGGGATAGGGACTGGGATGGGGACTGGGGGAACTGGGGGCACCGGGAGGGGACTGGGAGCACTGGGAGGGCTGGGAGGGGGACTGGGAGGGAACTGGGAGCACTGGGAGGGCTGGGAGGGGGACTGGGAGGGAACTGGGAGCACTGGGATAGGGACTGGGATGGGGACTGGGGGAACTGGGGGCACTGGGAGGGGACTGGGAGCGCTGGGAGGGCTGGGAGGGGCACTGGGAGGGGACTGGGAGCACTGGGAGGGCTGGGAGGGAACTGGGAGGGGACTGGGGGCACTGGGAGGGGAACTGGGAGGGAACTGGGAGGGAACTGGGGGCACCGGGAGCACTGGGCGGGCTGGAATGGGGACTGGGAGGATACTGGGAGGGCTGGGAGGGGGACTGGGAGGGAACTGGGAGGGAACTGGGAGGGAACTGGGGGCACCGGGAGCACTGGGCGGGCTGGAATGGGGACTGGGAGGATACTGGGAGGGCTGGGAGGGGGACTGGGAGGGAACTGGGAGGGAACTGGGAGGGAACTGGGGGCACCGGGAGCACTGGGCGGGCTGGAATGGGGACTGGGAGGGAACTGGGAGGGAACTGGGGGCACTGGGAGGGGACTGGGAGCACTGGGAGCACTGGGAGCACTGGGAGGGGGCCGGGCGGGCCCCGTCCCCGCAGCTGCTCCCACACGGCGCTGCTGGAATGTGCCCCCCCCCCCCCCCCCCCCCCCCCAGCTGCCGCAGCCTGATGGGAAACAGCAGCTGGGGGGGGGGGGCGGGGCCGGGACTGGGGTCCCCCCCCGACTTTGGGGTCCCCCCCCGGCATTGGGGTCCCCCCCCAGACTCCGGGTTCCCCCCCCGGGCATTGGGGTCCCCCCCCAGGCATTGGGGTCCCCCCCCTGGACATTGGGGTCCCCCCCCAGACTCCGGGGTCCCCCCGACATTGGGATCCCCCCCAGACATTGGGGTGTCCCCCCGGGCATTGGGGTCCCCCCTCAGACATTGGGGTCCCCCCCCCAGACTCCGGGGTCCCCCCCCGACATTGGGCATTGGGGTCCCCCCTGACATTGGGGTCCCCCCCCGGAATCCGGGGTCCCCCCTCAGACATTGGGGTCCCCCCCCAGACTCCGGGGTCCCCCCCGATATTGGGCATTGGGGTCCCCCCTGACATTGGGGTCCGCCCCCAGACATTGGGGTCCCCCCCTGGACATTGGGGTCCCCCCCCCAGACTCCGGGGTCCCCCCCCGACATTGGGCATTGGGGTCCCCCCTGACATTGGGGTCCCCCCCCGGAATCCGGGGTCCCCCCTCAGACATTGGGGTCCCCCCCCAGACTCCGGGGTCCCCCCCCGACATTGGGCATTGGGGTCCCCCCTGACATTGGGGTCCGCCCCCAGACATTGGGGTCCCCCCCTGGACATTGGGGTCCCCCCCAGACTCCGGGGTCCCCCCTGGACATTGGGGTCCCCCCCCCCAGACATTGGGGTCCCCCCGGTTCCGGTCCCCCCGGGGGGACCCAGGCGTCCCCCGAGCGCGGGGCAGGCGGGGGCTGGCGGCCGGGAGAGCCCGGGAGGGGGGAGACACGCGATAACACGCCACGACCCAGAGGGACCCGCGCGGTGACACGCGGCAGCGCGCAGTAACGCGCCACGGGGCGCGAGGACGCGCAACGACACGCAACGACGCGTCACAACGCGTCATAACGCGCAACGGCACGCAATGACACGCAACGACGCGTCACAACGCGTCATAACGTGCAATGACACGTAATAACATGCAGCGACGCGTCACACCGCGTGATAGCGCGCAACGACACGCAATGACATGCAACGACGCATGATAACGCGCAACGACATGTAATAACATGCAACGACATGTCATAACGCGTGATAACGTGCAACGACACGTAATAACACGCAATGACATGTCACAACGCGTGATAACGTGCAACGACACGTAATAACACGCAATGACACGTCACAACGCGTGATAACGTGCAATGACATGTAATAACACGCAACAACACATCACAACGCGTGGTAACGTGCAATGACACGCAATGACACGCAACGACACGTCACAATGCATGATAATGCACAACAGCACGCAACGACGCGTCACAACGCATGATAACGTGCAACGACACGTAATGACATGCAATGACACGTCACAACATGTGATAACATGCAACAACATGCAACAACATGCAACAACATGCAACAACACGTCACAACGCGTAATAATGTGCAATGACACGCAACGACATGTCACAACGCGTGATAATGCTCAACAATATGCAATGACACGTCACAACACGTGATAACATGCAACGACATGTAATAACATGCAATGACACGTCACAACGCGTGATAACGCGCAACGACATGTAATAACACACAATGACACGTCACAACGTGTGATAACACACAATGACACGTAACAACATGCAATAACACGCAACAACACGCAATGACGCGTAACAAGGCGCAAGAACATACAACAACACGCAATGACACATCACAACGCATGATAACATGCAGCAGCACGTGATAACACGCAACAACACGCAGTAACACACCACAGCACGTGATAATAACACACGATGACACGTAACAACACGCAACCACATGCAACAGCACACGATACCACATAACAACACGCAATAACACGCAACAACACGCAACAGCATGCAGGAACACCTCACAACACGTGACAGTAACACCCAATGACACGCAATAACATGTAACAACATGCAATAAGATGCAACAACACGCAATGACACATGACAACACACGATAACACGCAACAACATGCCGTAACACACAGCAACACGCAATGGCAGATCACAACACGTGATAATAACATGCAGTGCCATGTAACAACACGCAATAACATGCAATAACACGCAATAGCACGTAACTGAATGCAATAACACGCAATAACACACAATCCCCCACGATACCACACAGCAGCACACAACAACATACGAGCCCAAAACACGTGACGGGCAGTGACACGCAACAACGCGCAGTAACACGCAACACGCAATGACATACGACCCCAAGACACACAACATCCATTGACACACAACAACATGCAGTGACACGCCCCAACACGCCTCGACACACCATGACACGCCCCGACACGCCTCGACATGCCATGACACTCCATGACACGCCTCGACACGCCATGACACGCCCTGATGCACCCCGACACGCTATGACACACCATGACACGCCTTGAGACGCCATGACACACCATGACATGCCTCAACACACAATGACATGCCCTGACATGCCATGACACGCCTCAACACGCCATGACATGCCCTGAGACGCCTCGACACACCATGACACGGCATGACACGCCTCAACACACCATGACATGCCATGACACACCATGACACACCTCAACATGCCATGACATGCCATGACACACCCCAACACGCCATGACACATCTCGACACGCCATGACACGCCTCGACATGCCATGACACACCATGACACACCCCGACATGCCATGACACGCCCTGACATGCCATGACACGCCTCAACACACCATGACATGCCCTGACACACCCCGACATGCCATGACACACCCCGACACGCCATGACACACCTCGACACGCCATGACATGCCATGACACGCCATGACATGCCTCCACACGCCCTGACACGCCCTGACACGCCCCGACATGCCTCGACACGCCATGACAGGCCATGACACGCTTCAACACACCCTGACACACCCCGCCACGCCATGGCCCGCCGTGACACGCCTCAGCACGCCCTGCCACGCCCTGCCACACCCCGCCACGCCCCGCCACGCCTCGAGGCGCCATGACACGCACCTGGGGGCCGCTCCGAGGCGGGATCAGGCCCTGACTCCTCCCTGGGGTCCCCGCAGGCGGCACCTACGGGAGCACCTATAGATCTCGGTCCTATAGGAGCCAGCCCACCGACGGCCCTGCAGACGCCCAGCTCCGCGGGCACGTATGCGCGGCGTCCGCGTGTGCACGGACATACACGTGTACACCCCGGTCTGCGCACACGGGGACATATAGAAACATATATCCCCCTATATCGTGCCCATATAGCTCCACATACGTACGGGGGCTTCTATACACCTCCATACACGCTCACCTATGCACACCCGTGGAGCTACACGTATATGTAGCAGGCACTTCTACATATATATTCACACATCCATACGTACCCGCACGCACATACACACTTAACGTGCTCACCTACACGCAAAGACATACGTCCACCGGGTTACACAGGCTTTACAGCCCCTATAGGGGCTCGTACAGACACGTATACACCCAGAGGCGTCAAGCAGCCCCGCTATACGTCAGCCGCAAGCGCGTGTACGCGCAGGGGGTTGGCCAGGTGGGCACATCGTAGGCCTGTATATATGTATGTACGGGAGCTATACGTGCCCATATATGTGCCTGTTCGCATGCATGCGCCCGTATACGTACACACTTACATGCGTGTACATATATATTTACACATATATGTTTTTAGACATATAATACACATAACTATATGTGCACGTATATATTTACATGCGTGTCTGCATATACATAGAGCCATGCACCTATGCGTCTACCGTATACATCCATATAAACGTATACATCCCCCCCGCGTAGAACTACGCCCCATACGCGTGCCCGTATGTGCACATATATACGGGGAAACACATGATGCTCCTACATGCCTGCGTTCTGAATGCGTCTATAGGTGCCCGAGTGCACATATGTGTTCACATATATACCTATATGCGTTGTATATGGTGCAGTCTACACCGCCATAGCCCTACGTGCACCGGGTACAGCACGTATACACGTGCCTATAGAGGGCTGTGGGTCAAGGGGCGTATAGATTTCCCGTAGCTCATACATAAACCCCTACAGCCCCACATGATGGCATCATATAGGTGCCGCATACATCCACGGGGGCCCTAGGGGTGCGGAGAGAGGGGGGTTCTGGGGTATTTAAGGTGCTATATAGGTACCCCATGGCTATACCGCCCTGTGCATATGGAGGCCATGGGGTTCACCACTGTATATGGGGAGAAGGGAGGCTGTAGGGTTTAACTCGATAGGTCTATAGGCGCCCCGAGACCTATAGAGGCCCATAGGCCTATCGTGTGCTATACGGGGCTTTACAGCAGGAGCTTATAGGGCTGCGGTGAGCTCTACGAGGGGCTATAGGGGGCTATAGGGGGCTTCTCCCTATAGGTGCCTCCGTGCCACAGGGCAGGTAAGGGGGCGAGGGGGGGGGGGGGGCACCTATAGACCCTAGAGCTGCCGCCCTATGGGCGCTATATGTGGACCCTATAGGGCTGACGCCTCCGCGGGCATCGCGTGGGGACCCCCGAGTGCCCCCCAAATGCCCCCAAGTCACCCCCAAATACCCCTCAAGGGCCCCCAAGTGCCCCCCCCCCCCCCCCGGGTGCCCCCCCGATCCCCCCAAGTGCCCCCCAAGGGCCCCCCAAGACCCCTCAAGTGCCCCCCAACCCCCCCCACGCGCCCCCCAAATACCCCCAAGTGCCCCCCAATCCTCCCCAAGTGGCCCCCCGAGCCCCCCCAAGTCACCCCCCCCAACACCCCTCTGGTGCCCCCCGATCCCCCCAAGTGCCCCCAAGTACCCCCAAGTACCCCTCAAGGGCCCCCAAATGCCCCCCCACGTGCCCCCGATCCCCCCAAGTGCCCCCCAATCCCCCCAAGTCACCCCCCAACACCCCTCTGGTGCCCCCCAATCCCCCCAAGTGCCCTCAAATGCCCCCCAACACCCTTCAAGGGCCCCCCAATAGCCCCCAAGTACCCCCAAGTACCCCTCAAGGGCCCCCAAATGCCCCCCCACGTGCCCCCCGATCCCCCCAAGTGCCCCCAAGTGCCCCCCAATACCCCTCAAGTGCCCCCCAATACCCCCCGTGTGCCCCCCAAATACCCCCAAGTCACCCCCAACACCCCTCAAGGGCCCCCCAATAGCCCCCAAGTACCCCCAGGTACCCCTCAAGGGCCCCCAAATGCCCCCCCACGTGCCCCCTGATCCCTCCAAGTGCCCCCCAGTCCCCCAAGTCACCCCCCAACACCCCTCTGGTGCCCCCCAACCCCCCAAGTGCCCCCAAATGCCCCCCAAGTACCCCCAAGTGCCCCTCAAGTGCCCCCAAATGCCCCCCCAGGTGCCCCCCGATCCCCCCAAATATCCCCCAAGTGCCCCCAAGCCGCCCCCCAACACCCTTCAGGTGCCCCCCAACCCCCCAAGTGCCCCCCAACACCTCTCAAGTCACCCCCCCAACACCCCTCAAGGGCCCCCCAGTACCCCCAAAATACCCCTCAAGTGCCCCCCAGGTGCCCCTCCAATCCCCCCCAAGTCGCCCCCCCCCCCCCGACACCCCTCCGGTCCCCCCCAACCCCCCCCCCCATATGCCCCCTAAATCCCCCCCCCCCAGGTGCCCCCCGATCCCCCCCAGCCCTCCCCCCCCCCCTATTTCTGGGGGTGTCCCCCCCCCCTCCGTGCCCACCGGGCTCCTCGTCGCCTCCTCCTCGCTGCAGCCCCCCGGACGTCTGGGTCCTCCCCCCCCCTCCTCCTCCTCCTCCTCCTCCTCCTCTTTCTCCTCCCCCTCCCCCTGGGGGAGGGGAGGGGGGAGCGGGGGTGGGGGGGGGGTGGGGGAGGGCAGCCCGGACGCCTGGGTCCCCCTTTCACTCCGCGGGGGGGTTGGGGGGGGGCACCAAGGGGGGCTTGGGAGCCCGGACGCCTGGGTCCTCTAGCCCTTTGTGTCTTGGGGGGGGGGGGGTGTCCCCCTAAATGCCCCCCCCCCATGCCCCCCCCACCCCAACAGGGAGGGGCTAGGAGCCCCCAAAAGGGCCCCCCCAAACGACACGTCCCTTTTCGGGGGGGGGGGGGGGGCGGCAACGGCGAAACTGCCTTTTTTGGACCCTAAACGCCTTTTGGGGACCCCTCGAAACCCCTTTCTTGCCCTCCCGCCCGCCCCCCCAAAACCTACTTTTGGGGGACCCTCGAAACCCCCTTTTTCTGGGGCCCTCAAAACCCCCTTCTTGGGCGGACCCCTCAAAACCCCCTTTTGGGGCCCCTCGAAACCGCCTTTTTCGGGGGGGGGGGGCAGCTCGAAACTCCCTTTTTGGGGCCCCTCAAAGCTGCTTTTTTTTGGGGTGCTTGAAACTGCCTTTTGGGGGGACCCTCGAAACTGCCTTTTTCTGGACCCCCTCAAACCCCCTTCTTGGGGGGGACCCCCTGAAACTCCCTTTTTGGGGGCCCTTGAAACAGTGGTTTTTTTGAGGGGCCCCCCGAAACTCCCTTTTTGGGGTCCCCTCGAAACTCCCTTTTGGGGGTCCCCCCCCAAAAGTCTCTTTTGGGGCCCCTCAAAACCATTTTTTAGGGACCCTGAAAATTGCCCTTTTGGGGGGCCCCTGAAACCACCTTTTTTTGGGAGGGGCCCCTGGAAACTCCCTTTTGGGGTCCCCTCAAAACCACCTTTTTGGGGCCCCCTTGAAACTCCCTTTTTGGGGTCCCCCCAAAACTCCCTTTCGGGCCCCCCCTTGAAACTCCCTTTGGGGGACCCTCGAAACCCCTCTTTTTCTGGACCCCTCAAAACCCCCCCTATCTTGGGGGGACCCCTTGAAATCCCTTTTGGGGGGCCCCCCTTGAAACTCCCTTTTTGGGGTCCCCCCCAAAACTCCCTTCTCGGGAGGGGCCCCCTCAAAAATCTCTTTTGGGGACCACTTGAAACCACCTTTTTTGCACACACCCACCCCCCGAAAGTGACTTTTGGGGTCCCCCAAAACTCCCCTTCGGGACCCCTCAAAACCACCTTTTCGGGGGGGGGGGGTGGGTGGACTTGAAACCGCCTTTTGGGGGGACCATGGAAAATCCCTTTTTCCGGACCCCTCAAACCCCCTTCTTTGGGGGGACCCCTTGAAACTCCCTTTTTGGGGCCCCTCGAAACCGCCTTTTTTTGGAGGAGCCCCCCCCCCCCCCCCCCCCCGCCCCGAAACTCCCTTTCGGGGGCCCCTGGAAGGTGCCTGAGGGGTGGGGGGGGGGACACGAGACACGCTCCCAGCAGCGGGTGCCAAGGCACCACCCTCGGGTGGGGGGCACCCCGAGGTGTTTTGGGGGGGGGGGGGGGAGACGAGACACGGACAGACAGACCCACCACCGCTCCCCATATTTTGGGGGGGGCACAATAACACCCCCCCCCCCCCCTGCAGGGGACCCAGGCGTGGCCCCCCCCCCCCCCCCCCCCCCGCGTGGTTGGGCAGTGACCGCATGTCTCAGGGTCTAAAAATATTGGGGGGGGGGGGGGGGGGGATGGCCCCCCCCCCCTTCCCCCAGGGCCCCACGTGGTCCCGCCAACTGCTGCCCCCCAACAGCTGGGGATGGGGGGGGGGGGGGGGGCAGCAGCTGTTGGGGGTGGGGGGGGGAACAGCTGGAAGGGGGGACCCAGGCGTCGGGTGCCGGGGGCGGGGGGGGGGGGGGGGGCGGATTCCAGCATTAAGAGTCATTCTCCCATAACGAGAGGTTCTTTCCCAGCTATTTGCCGGGCTCTTCCCATTATTAGGCGTTATTTCCCCATTATTAGCAGTTATTTCCAAATTATTAGCCATTATTTCCTCATTATTAGCCACTATTTCCCATTATTAGGCTTTATTTCCCCATTATTAGGCGTTATTTCCA
>NC_134978.1:759277-861840 GCF_965638725.1 Aptenodytes patagonicus | reverse complement strand
CATGGCCGGAGAGGACCGTAACCCTTGGGCGTCGTACCCCGCGGCTCCGGGATGGGCAGCTCACCCTGCCCGTGCTGCCCGCTCTCCTCTGGCTGCGGGGAGCGGCAGAGACCCTGCCCGCTGCCGGGAGGCGCAGAAAAGCGTCGTAGCAGCTTGCAGCTCCTGGTTTTTGGGGGGGGGGGGGGGGTTGGGACCCTCCATCCCCCTTCCCCTGGGCGCGGGGATGCGGGTGCTTCCCATCGCCTCTCCCAGGGCAGGCGGTTCCCCGAGCTGGGGTTGTTTTCGGTTTGTTTTTTCCTGGTTTGCTTTGCAGGAAGAAACCTTTCCTCTTTTACTTCGACATCGTGAAGTGTGCCAGCCCGCTGGTGCTGCTGGAGTTTCAGTGCCCGACCACGCAGGTACCACTCCCGGCCCGGGGGTGCTGCGCCGAGCCCGGCTCCCCGACGCTCTGCTTCTCCTCGGGAAAGCTCCGGTTTGCGGTGTCCCCGCGGAGGGGGCTGACGCCTTCACGCGCGGCCTCGCCGTGTCCTCTTCTCCCATCCAGATCTGCGTCAGCAAATGCCCGGACCGGTACCTGACGTACCTGAACGCCTACAGCTCCCGCACGCCCGGCGAGCTGGAGTACTACCGGCACTTCTGCATCCCCGAGTTCAAAAACCTGCAGAAGGTGGGTTGCAGGGAGCGCGGCGGCGGCGTTCCCCTGCCAGCCCCGGCGACGCCGGCGTTCCCCGGCGTGGTAATTCCTGCCCAAAGCGTTAACGTCCGGCTCGTCTGTCCCCATCCAGGCTCCCATCAAGGTGCTGAAGGACAAGGAGTGCCCGGCCATGATTATCCCCAGCACCCCACGTACGTCCGGGGGCGGCTAACGAGCTGCGATGAGCCGATTAACGAGCCCGCTCGCTCGCGACGTGGTCAGGGGAAGCGGCCACGTCGCTGGCTGGCCGTCGGGATATTTTGGGAGGGGTCGAGGCTCCTGTTTGGGGTTTCTGGGGATCCGGCGTAGGTTTGTGACCACGGGGAGGGGGTTTTGGCTCGTTTCCCCGGGGGTGGGGGGGGGGTTGGGACAAAAGCGGCTGAGGTTTGCGGCGCTGAGTTTTCCCCCTCCTCTCGCCCAGTGGCGCGGCGATGCTTCCCGGCCATCCGGGCCAAGAAGGGTGTCATCATGGTCGGCAACGAAACCACCTACGACGACGGCCACGGGCGCCGGAGGAACGTCACCGAGCTGCTGGAAGGGGCCAAGTGAGTCCCCAGCCTTTGCGCCGGGCAGGCACCGCGCTTCGCCGGTCGCTTCATCTTTGCCGGGGCGACCCCGAGAGCGAGCGCTTGCGGTGATAACAGCAACACGGCGGGTACGCGACCGTACCCGGGGGAGCCTCTTGATGAGCTGGCTTCGTTATTGCTGCTTCACCCGGCAGAGAAACGTTTGATTTTTATCTGCCGGCGTTTCTGCACCGCGTTCGTTTACCGATTTATATTGCGGAAAAGCCTTGAAAGCCCCGGCACGGAGCCCCGGTCCTGCGTTTGCAAGAAATCCTGCAGCGAAACCCGTATCCCGTGTTTGAAACGGGAGCTGGAAGGCCGGGGGGGGACAACGACAAAGGGGAAGCAGCAGGGTCAGCTTGAAAGAAAACAGTGCCAGGAAATCGGCCTCGGCCTCGTTGGATTTTCTTGTTTTCAGGGAGTCTGGCAGAGGGCCGTTTGGCGGGGGAGGACAAGGGGCCGTTGAGGCAGCGCGAGTACAGGCAGCGGGCGCGGGCAGAGCCCGGCTGGGGCCGAGCCCAGGCTGAGGCTCCTCAGCTTCTTTCCCCCGGCTTCCGCTTCATTCGTGTTTTATTTTTTGTATTCCAGAAAAGCAAACGTGGTCCTGGAAACCAGACAACTGGCCATGAAGATCTTTGAAGATTACACGGTTTCCTGGTACTGGATAATAATGTGAGCAGGGGCCGAGCTACGTGTTACGGCCGTCCCTTCCCGCGGGCAGCTGGACCGGAGCCCGCGAGGGCTGATGGCTCTTGCCGTGCCGGCCATGGGCTTCGCGCCGCGCTCAAACATGGGGCAAAACTCATGAATTACCAACATTTCCCCCCCGGCCTTTGCATAATTTCCATTCAAACAAAACGAGGGATGGCGGAGGGGGTTTTGGAGCAACGTTACTCAGACCCTGCTCACGCTCCGTCCCCTCCGCCATCAGTGATTCCCATTTTTAAGGCTGCCCCGTCGTTAAAGCTTGAGAAAGGAGAGAGGGGAAGCTGACCGATGGAGGGAAGCGGTGGGGAGGGGGTGGCATCGCCTGGTGTTCGACGTGTCGCTGCCTTCCTCCCGCAGAGGCCTCGTGATCGCGATGGTGGCTAGCTTCATCTTCATCGTCCTGCTCCGCTTCCTGGCCGGGATCATGGTCTGGGTGATGATCGTGATGGTGATCCTGGTGCTGGGCTACGGTGAGCGAGCGGTCGGGAGCTTCTCCCTGCTTTCCCCGTTTTCCTTTCCCTATCTTAAGTGGGCTTTGCACGAAGAAAGTTCACGCACAGCATCCTTCCAGGTGTCTTCTACCTGAACATCGGCATCGGTGGGGTTGAGCAGAGGCTGCCGGCATCTCGGTCTCCGCTTTTCAGTGCAAATACGACAGTTTTCTGCTTTTCGCCGCAGGAATCTTCCACTGTTACATGGAATATGCAAAACTGAAAGGGGAAGCGGGTTCTGACGTCTCCCTGAAGGACCTGGGATTTCAGACAGACCTACGCGTCTATCTCCACCTGCGGCAGACGTGGCTGGCATTCAGTAAGTCTCCATCCTCCTCTGGGTGCGGGATGGGACACGGTGGATGCGCCCCAGCCCCGGTCCCTTTGAGGGACAGGGCTTGGGAAGGGGAGAGCATGGAGGTTTGGGGTCTTCTCGGTCTCTTCATGGCCCTTTGCAAAAAGGGTTGAGCTAAGGAGGGTGGCTTTGCTTGACGCCACCTCCGCCACGGGACTGAGCTTACGGACGGGGCTGCTTTTCCACGTGAACCGCGGTGCTGGACGTCCCCTGAGGAGCGTTCGGTGCCGCGACGGATCCGCTTGGGAAGGCAAAGGTGGATGGTGGCCATCGGGCGCTGTCCGTGCCCTCGCGCTACCGGGGGCTCCCCTTCTCCTCCCAGTGATCATCCTGTGCATCGTGGAGGTGGTGATCATACTGCTGCTCATCTTCCTCCGCAAGAGGATCCTCATTGCCATCGCGCTCATCAAGGAGGCCAGCAGGTCCGGGGGTCCCCCGTCCCCAGGCAGAGGTTGTCCCCCGTCGCGGTGGGAGGACTCGGGGACGGCCGAGCTCCAGCCGTCGAGGTCCTCCCGTCGCCACGAGGATTTTAACCGGGTTTTAACCATCTTCTCGGCAGGGCTGTTGGTCACATCATGATGTCGCTGCTGTTCCCATTGTGCACCTTCTTCCTGCTGTGTCTCTGCATCACCTACTGGGCCAGCACCGCCGTGTATCCCTTCCTCTTCTTCCCCGCGCCTCTGCTCCCGGGGAAGGAAGGTGCTCAGAAATCAAAGGTCTTTCAGGGCGCTGAACATCTTACAGGATTAAGTGACACATCTGTTTGCAAAACTGCCAGCTTAAGTCTCTGTCGTGGTTTAACCCCAGCCCCACCCAGCCGCTCGCTCCCTCCCTCCCGGTGGGAGGGGGGAGAGAATCGGGAGGGTAAAAGTGAGAAAACTCGTGGGTTGAGGTAAAGGCAGTTTAACAGGTAAAGCAAAGGCCGCGCGTGCAAGCAAAGCAAGCCAAGGAATTCGTTCACTCCTTTCTGTCGGCGGGCAGGTGTTCAGCCATCCCCAGGAAAGCAGGGCTCCATCAGGCGTAACGGTGACTTGGGAAGACAAACGCCATCACTCCGAACGTCCCCCCCTTCCTCCTTCTTCCCCCAGCTTTATATGCTGAGCATGACGTCATACGGTGTGGAATATCCCTTGGGTCAGTTGGGGTCGGCTGTCCCGGCCGTGTCCCCTCCCAACTCCTTGTGTACCCCCAGCCTGCTCGCTGGTGGGGTGGGGTGAGGAGCAGAAAAGGCCTTGACTTCGTGTAAGCCCTGCTCAGCAGTAACGAAACCATCCCTGTATTACCAACACTGTTTCAGCACAAATCCAAACCGGAGCCCCGTACCAGCTACTGTGAAAAAAATTAACTCTATCCCAGCCAAAACCAGCACAGTCTCTAAGTTTAACTTAAAATAGAACCTAACGTAGAAAACCGATTGCAGGAGGCCAGTGAGAGCAAAACTGAGTGAGGATTCGGGTCTGAGGTTTGCAAAATCACGTCTCCTTAACCGTTGCTCTGCAGTTTCCTCTCCACCTCCAACGAGGCGGTCTATAAGGTGTTTAACGAGACTGCGTGCCAGTTTTCCGGGCAGACCTGCAAACCGGAGGTGAGGACGTCGGGGGAAACTCATACGAATGCTACGCTTAATCTGTCAGAGATAAGGTGGTTTCTTACATGAAAAATATCCTGGTGGCTACCTGAGCCTGCAAGCTCTTCCAAGTGAAATTCCGCCTTTCTGAACTCGTTTACATCATGTCGTTATTTTTCTTCAAGCCGTTGTGTGCGCAAAGCTGACTTTTTGGTCTGAGCAAATGCTACCAGGCAAAAAATTAAGCAGGATAGTGTCTTCTGAAAGTCGAGATTGCTGTGGGTTGAGCGGAAGATGCTGTCGGCCCGCCTTGCGGCGCGTCTCCGGCCACCGCAGTGCGTGAGCGTCTGCTGTCCTCTCTAGACCTTCAACACGAGCAACGTCACCAAGCTGTGCCCCGACGCCCAGTGCCTCTTCGCGTTCTACGGGGGCGAGACGGCGTACCACAAGTACCTCATCGTCCTCCAGTTCTTCAACGTCTTCATGTTCTTCTGGCTCGCCAACTTCGTGATCGCGCTGGGCCAGGTGACGCTGGCGGGGGCCTTCGCGTCATACTACTGGGCCTTCAAGAAACCCGACGACATGCCCGCCTTCCCCCTCTTCTCCGCCTTCGGCCGTGCGCTCCGGTACGTCCCTCTCGAGGAGGGCTTGCGAGCTTCTTGAGGTTGTCCCCTTCTAACCGGAGCGATCTTTCCCAGGTACCACACCGGCTCGCTCGCCTTCGGCTCTCTGATCCTCGCCATCGTCCAAGTCATCAGGGTCACTCTGGAGTATCTGGACCACAGGTTAAAAGGTACCGAAGCTGGAATGGCAAATGAGTAGACGAACGAGGTTGGCTTCTTCTGTGTTCCTTGGTGCCAGAGCTCGTGGCTAACGTCCAGGGGAATAATTTCAGTATTTCGGTAGGGAATCGAGATTTTCCTTTTAGGATCCCGTAGTCGTCTGTTTTCTCCAAGAGACGGGCGGGAGCCGAGGGATGCGCCGCGGCTGCCGGGCTAAGTCAACCGGTGCCAGGACTCTGTACGGGTGGGAGGGAAGTCTGCGTCTGGCCGTACGACTCCTATTGATCGTGAAACGTAAACAGCGAGCAGAAGCATGGGAAGAGCATGGGAGGCTCATCCCGCTGTCTGCAGCGGTATCGGCCTCCCAGGGAGGCTGAAAACAGGGCGTAGCGGGGGAGGCCGTGACGGGGCAGCGGGACGTCTCATTAGGGACCTTGAAGTTGCTTCTGTAAGAGAAGGCGTCTCTCGGTTTGGTTGCTCACCCTCTCCCCGTGGCATTCCTCCAGCTGCAGATAATAAGTTCGCCAAGTTCCTCCTGAGCTGCCTGAAGTGCTGCTTCTGGTGCCTGGAAAAATTCATCAAATTCCTCAACAGAAACGCGTACATCATGGTAAGAGTCTCCCGGCGTTAACGCCCAAAGGGTTGTGACTGGGGAGGAGGTCTCCACACTCTTGGAGATTTCTTTGGGTGGCTGCTGAGAACCGCGTCTCCCGATGTCATGGGAAAACAAAGCCTTTCAGCATTTCCCAGCCGTTTCGCTGGGAAGCCTTGACCTCAGCCGTGTCGCTTTGACTTTGGGAGGGACCTTCTCAGAGACACCGGGGTGGGGGGATTCAGCTCTCGCTGTCCGCGATGCCCGACCTGTCAGTGGATGAAGAAGCGCTTCCAGGGTGGGATTTATCAGAGTTTTACTCAAAGATGGGATTAATTGCACCCTCTTCTTAGCGGTGAATTCAGTGCGGCTCCGTTTCTCTCTTCTCTGCCCCTTTTTTCCGGGACTCCCTCTAGATCGCCGTCTACGGCACCAACTTCTGCACCTCCGCCAGGAACGCGTTCTTCCTGCTGATGAGGAACATCATCAGGTGAGATGCTGGTGGGTGCGAGGGGTCTGCTCTCGACAGCAGACTTGGTTATTTCCAAGTCCTTCTCACTGCCAAAGATCAACCTTGATCTGCCTGCCTTGTTTTCAGGCTTTCACGGCGTTTTGTGCCGCGTTCGCAACGCGTGTGCACGTTGGCCGCCTCCTCCCGCACCTCCTTCTGAATTTGGGGTGGGGAGCGGATGCGGATGCTCATCTCTCTCTTGTTTCCAGGGTGGCCGTTTTAGATAAAGTCACGGATTTCCTTTTCTTCCTCGGAAAACTCCTCATCGTGGGAAGCGTCGGTAAGTGCTGGGGACTGGAAGTTTCTCCTCGGGGTGTATGGCTGCTGTAGGCTTTCGTAGCCGGTTACGGCTTCCCAAAACCTTCCTCTCTTCACTCCTCCCATGAAACCGTTCCTTTCCATCCCGTTTGACATCTTCCCTGCATCCATTTGCTGCCTTTCTTCTGCCCTGCATCCCACAGCAATTTCCATCGTTTGCTTTTCCAGGAATCCTTGCCTTCTTTTTCTTCACCCAGCGGATAAAGCTGGTCCAAGACACAGCGCCGCCCCTGAATTACTACTGGGTCCCTATTCTGGTGAGCCGCTTTCTCGTCTTTTCGGTGAATTTAGAAGTGATGGAAGGAGAACCTTAACACAAATGCCTTAAAAACACCTCTCCGCTCGCTGCTTCTGAAGGACCTTCTTTGTTGAAGGTGTTTTCTCCGTCCCCGTCGAAATAAGCCCTTTGTTTCGGTCAGCCGCGAAGAGGCGTCTCGCCCTTCCTGTGCTGCCCAGATTGGCCTCTGTCCACCGTCGTCACTGAGGCCTTTTGTCCTGAATCGGGCTGGTCTGAACAGTCCTGCCCTGTTCGCTTCTCCTCCTTTCCCTGGGGAATTCGGGATTCGGCAGGTTTCCTCCTCCCGGCCGAGGGACCGGAGCTTTGCGCTCTTTGCAGATGCCAGGTCGCGGCGTGACGGCACAATTTCTCTTTCAGACGGTGATCGTGGGCTCCTACCTCATCGCCCACGGGTTCTTCAGCGTGTACGGCATGTGCGTGGACACCCTCTTCCTCTGCTTCTGTAAGTGTCTGCCTTGGAGGGTCCGTCTCCCGCTGGGCAGGAGTTTGCGGTAGCAAAACCTCCCTCCCTGTGGCTGAACCCCCGAGTCGTCCAGATTTGGGGTTGGCTCCAAATTCCCGTGGCCTCTCTGTGTGGTTTTCTCCCACTTTTTCCTTTACCAACTCCTACCTGCGTTCTTACCAGCACCTGCTTTCCCCCTGCCTGCTAGCAGCGGAAACCCACAGCCTGTCCTTGGGTCTCCTGCGGTCTCTCTTGGTCTCTCTGTTTTGGTGCTTTGGTCTTGGTGGAATCTAACTGCAACTAACTTCAATTTTCCTTTTTTTTTTCTCTTTTTTTCTTCTTTTTTTTCCTCTCCCCTCTCCCCCTCGTGTCTCTCTTCACATGTTCTCCGCCCTTCATCTCTGCCCTGCCTCTCCCCGGCTCTTCCGCTGTTTTTCACTCTTCCCCGCCACGGCCGCTTCTTCCTGGGGTTGCGAAAAGGTGAAGATCTGGAGAGGAACGATGGATCTCCCGAGCGGCCTTACTACATGTCCCCCGAGCTGAGTGAGATCCTGCTGAAGGGGAACCTAGAGCCTTCCAAAAGCGCCGATAGCCAAGGCTAGGGGCTGGCCCCGGGAGGAAGGCTGCGTGCCCGGGGGGGGTGCGCAGGACGCTCTCGGCCCCCCCAACCCAAGCAGCGTTCTCCTAAGCCCGCGCGTGGCAGCCACCGTGCAAATCTTTCCCCTGGATGTCCTTCAGAGCCTTGAGGGGTAGAGGGGGTGCCGATTCCTCAGTGCCCGGTGCTGTATCAAATCTACCTTCCTGCCCAATAATGAATATTCTTGTATCGAGAGAACGAACCTAGAGTGTCACCTAGAGCTAATCTGGGGTCCCACGTGTCCGGTAGCGCCCGGCGAGGAGCGCTCCGCTCCCGGCGAGTGGCTGGGAACCGGCTGGACGCGCACAGGTGCCGCTATCTAGTTGTGTTTCGCGTTGAAGCGGAGATCTTTTGTTCCTAACCGCCAGCTGTGAAAAGGATGGGAGAGCTGCTCTGCTCGCAGGAGGTCTCTCGTGTTGCAGGACGGTGGTTTGTGGGACGGGCTGAGTGGGTTCGACAGCCTGAAAACTGGTCTCTCCGCGCTTTCCTCTTTGTTCTGCCCCCAGCAAAGAGCGGCGAGCCTCTTTCCTCGCCCACTCTTTCTATGCAAAACCGGGTTGGCGCACTCAGAAAGATTTCTTTGTGAGATTGCAGATCTTTTGCTTTTAAGTCTGTTCCATCAGCAGCGCCTTCGTCACAAAGCAGAGCTCGCCCTTTTCGCAGCCAAAAACTTGGGTTTCTTCGTGCCGTCAGTTTAGGGAAGCTGAAAAGAGCCGTTGCTGGTTGCAAGCCGTTAAAACGCAGAGGGCTTTTACTCGCAGCATCCCTCGTTTAAAATGGTTTCTCTTGCTGGTTGCACAGAGGTTTTAATCGCTGCGGGGAGGTGGTGGCTCGTCCTGGGAGCTGCCTGATGGGCTCTGCTTTTCCCCCCCCCCCGAGGTGGTTGAGTTGACGGTTTGGCTCCTGTCCGGGCTCCTACGGGGCGGAGGAGCTGGAGCTGTAACGACTTTCCACGCTAACGCAGACCGTAGGTGGAGACGCTCGCCAAGGGCGTACAGACCTGCAGGCTGGGGTGGTTGTAGGAAGGAAGACAGAGCCTGCGTGGAAAGCGAGTTCCCAAGCCGGCTCCGGCAACTCTGAATTGCTGAGGGTCCGTCAAGGGAAGGCGATGTCCGGAGGAGAGGTGTGAGCATCCCTGATGGGCTTGGAAGCCTGGACTTCCATGGGCTTCCAACCCTGGAAGGCTACGGGGAAGGAGTGCGTTGCGCTGGCGGGTGTTACACCGGGGACGTATTGCGGCATCTCTACGGCTAGAAAAATCAGACCAAGTTTGACTGGGAGGCAGCTGGTGAGGCTTACAGCCCCTAGAGAAATGGCAGCCAGGCGCAGGCTGGAGCCTCACCTTGTTTTCTCCTCTTGACAGTCCAGAAATGATTTTAAAAAAAGGAAAGATTTAAAAAAAAAAGGGAAGATTTAAAATGCCAATCTGGCAGCCCGCAGCCCGGGTAGTTGCGGCCAGATCTCCTATTACAAATCTTCACACAGACAGAGAGCCCTGCCTTTTGAGTCGCGCCCTCTCAGGACAAAGCCGTAGTGTTAACGCTCGTATTTTCATCACAGAGAAATACTGAAGTCCCTCTCAAAATATCCCAAGGCGCTTTCACTCGACTCTGAAGCTGGTGCTTTGCGGGTTTGTTTGGTTTGGGTTTTTTGGTTTTTTTTTTTGGTGGCTGCGATTTTCCTACCACTTCGTGTTGGCGCAGCTGCTTTGCTTTGAACGGCGAGAGGCCGAGCGGCGTGTTCGGTGCTGGGAATGCACCTAATGATTATGCATGCATGGCGTGTTGGCAAGGGCGTCGCGCACCCGGCGAGCAGCGCCAAGCGAATACCGAGCGAAATTGCTTTGCGCTCGCATCATGAGCCGTTTCGGCTGCACAAAGAGCAGGGAGAGCCGCGCTGCCCGGCTCCTTAGAGGAGGGGAACCGCGCTCCCAGCCGGCAGAGCCTCGAGGTCGCGGAGGAGGCCTCTCTTCCTACAGCACAGTTAAACTTTCCCACCGCCTCCCTGAAAAAAAAAAAAAACAACCAAAAAACCCCACCCAAACCTCTGGTTTCTTCTAAATAATAGCAGCCTGTTTCCGGAGCGCAGCGCTCCCCCCGTGAAATGGGAGAGGTGCGACTGCGGTGGTTTGTACAGCTGGGGGCATTTAGCTGTGACGCAGGGAGAAAATACCCCCTGCCCGCGATGAGCCGCAAGACTTTTTTTTTCTATCAAAGATAATTATTAGACGACGAGCAGGACGACTGCCCCTCTAGCACCTCTCTGCCTTTAGGCTCCTTGCTGCATCTGCTGTGACTCCTGCCACGCCAACCTCTGTGTCTGTGTCCCCCCCCCCCCCCAACTGCTGCGCGGGGCGGGGGGGGTTTCTCTTTGCAGTGGAAGACCTGGAGCGTAACGACGGTTCGGCCGAAAAGCCTTACTTTATGTCGCCCAACCTGAAAAAGCTCCTGAAGAAGACGAACAAAAGTCAGCCGGACGCCTAGAGCCTGCCCTCGTCCTTTCCACGCTTCCTCTTCCCGTTCCCGCTTCGGGAGCAGAGCTGCGGGATAACATCTGCCCGGCGCTCAGCATCGTTTATCCCACGTGGAAATCTCGTTAGTGAACCTGAACCGCTGTCTCCTTCACCCCTGCGGCGGGCAAGCAGCAGAAGGGGGGGGTTCGTTAAAGAGAGGAATGGGTTATTGTTAAATGATTCAACCTTAAATCGTCGGGGTTGCTAAACGAAGACCGCTCTAGCGTGTCTGCTTCCGCACAACTCGTCACAGCTAACGTCCCGTTGGTCCCCGGCCAGCTCAAACACTGGGCTGGGGAGTTCCCGGACGAATCCTGCCAGGGCACATGCCGGTAAAAGCAGCGGGGAAACGTCTCTGACACAGGGCAAAGTTCCGTCTTCCGGGGTGTCGACCGACACCAAACCGAGTTTAATCGGATTTAGTAATTTTATTTTATACCGGTAAAAGAGAAGACGTTACCTTCAGGTCAGCCGTGTTCGGCCGTCCCTTAGCGCGTGGGCGAATCCAGGCGCTGCGGTGACCAGCGAACAAGCTGATGGGTTTAAGCAGCTCCTCGACTTGGTTTTTATTTGCAGCCCCCCTTCCCCCCCCCCGAAATGTTTTATTGCAGTTGTCGATTCCTACCCGGAGAGCGGAAACACGCTGAAATCGCCTTGCTTCTCTTGCCACCTTATGGAGACGCCTCAGGGCCCGGCTTTGGGGTTGTGCCGAGCACGTTTAGACGACCAATGCGTTTAGGAAAACGCCAGTTAGTGTTCTTATAGCCACGTGGGAAGGGTGAAGGTGGAGGGAGACGAAGGGTTAATGAGCCTTAGAGCGCCGTGCAGGGTGTCCCGCGGAACCAGGGGTGTGTGTTTGGATGCAACCAGGGACGGACGGACAGACGCTCTGTACAGTTATTGCATCTTTCTAGGACCGGCAGCTTCTACTGATTCCTCCCCCAAAAAATCCTGCATTATATATTTTAAAAATAATTTACAGCAGAGCTTTCCCTAACTGTCGAGCAAAATGCTTTGCCTGTGTGACAAATTTAGGAAGACCCCACCTGCGGGCATGGGAAAGGAGTAATGTGTGTGTATATATATATATATATATTTTTTTTTTAGGTTAATATTAGGTAATTTTAAGCAAACCAAATGACAAACGACAGGTTGCCTTACGTCCTTAGGTGCCACGGTGTCGCCTGGACTTGTAGCTGACTGCTGTTTCTAATGGGAGGGTCCAGACCTTTGGCAGCTCCTGTCAGGAGAAAAAGGGGACGTTCTTGAGAAATAGATTAAAAGGGGGTTAAACATCACTAAACCACAAATATTAAACTTAAAAACATAAAGTTTAACAAAATTACAACATCTCCTCCGATACGCGCAGCTGCTGAAGTGTCCTTTGAGCAACAGGAGGCTCGCCCGGGTATAGTCGCCACCACAAATTGTTCTTTTTTTTGCTTTTTTTTTTTTTTTTTTTGAAAATAAATGCACTGAGGCTTTGGCGGACAATTTAAACAGCTCCCAAAGCACGGGGGGAGGGGGGGGGCCAGCGGCAGCAGGAGGCTTGTGGGGTCGCGTGCACCTCCCTGCCTTAACAAACGCAAACCCTCTTTATCGCAGACGTTTCCTTAGCCACGTTTAATTTGTGCTGAAGGATATATTTTGCTTCTTTTATACATATTTCTTAGTAATCTTTAGATCCCTGTAGTATTTTTGTAAGATACAAGGAATGTTTTCTATCGGAATTATTAAATGGTTTGGGGGTTTTGTATATTTTGCTTTCACTAGTTGTTTCGGTTCCGTGGCCGTTATTTCGATCTCTTCCAGTACTATTTTTTGTGACAGATTTTGAAATACCTACCTGGCAGCACGCTGAGACGTAACTGCTCTGGCCCGGGGCGGCGCAGCACCGCTGACGTCTCCCTAAGCCGATCGCAGGCGTGGATCAAACGCCATCGTTCCTCTAAAGCGCCTTTTTCCTCGCATCTCGATGTAGCCGATCCAACGCTCGGGGGGAGAGCTAAAAAGGAAAGGCGAAGGGAAAGCTAAAAAGGCGAAGGTAAAGCTAAAAAGGCGAAGGTAAAGCTAAAAAGGCGAAGGTAAAGCTAAAAAGGCGAAGGTAAAGCTAAAAAGGCGAAGGTAAAGCTAAAAAGGCGAAGGTAAAGCTAAAAAGGCGAAGGTAAAGCTAAAAAGGCGAAGGGAAAGCTAAAAAGGCGAAGGGAAAGCTAAAAAGGCGAAGGTAAAGCTAAAAAGAGAATCCTTTCGGTTTGGGATAGGGGGTAAGTTATAATTAAGGGAATAATTAAGGGAATATATTCAGTTTACAGCTACACTAGCACAAAATTATTTTAATTTTTTTTCCTCTCCCATCCTTGTGTAGGTTTTGAGGTGGTTGGTTTTATTTCCTGTTTGAAATTTTTGTGTAGAGGGCAAGTTTACTCTCGCTCTTCCACTTTAGCTGTTCTCTTTTTATATCGAGACACTTTGGTTGTGGAAACGCTGTCCGAAATAGCAGAGGACCATCAGTTAACTCGATTTATTTGCATAAACAGCCAATATACAGCAGAGATTTTTAGGTCTGGAAATACAAATAGAGAATAAATTTAGCAAAATGTGTTCTTTGGGCCGTGGGGCTGGCTCTGCTGCATTCTGTAAACCCAGTATTTGAGGAGCAGAATTAGGGATTCTTATTTCCAAAAAGCCGAAGCAGCAGCCGCCGGCTTTTCAAAGCTGAAAACTACAGGCGCTGCGCTTGCCGAGAGCTTCGGAAAGCGGAGAGGCAAATCTTCCAGTAAATGAGGGGGTTTTTTTTGAAAAAATCGGAGCCACTCAGGCGAGGGCAGCTGTCCGGCGGGATTTTAGTGTCCGGAAAGGCTTCACTCCATGACTTGGGTTATTTCTTTTCTGCAAGCGTGGACTGATCCGTGCACTTGGAGCACGTCTCCCATGTAAAGCTGTGTATTTAAAGGCCATTAATTTGTCTGTCTTTCGGAATAATCGCGCTCTTTTCTGTATTGAGATGCAACTTCTGTCCCTATAAACCGCGCATGCTCTGAATCGTTCCCTGAATCAGGCTAGGGCAAGTAAAAAAAGCTAAAAAAACCCCACTAAAAACCGCAGGGCTGATGTTCTACAACAAAAATTTCTTCTTTTTTAATGTATTTCTGAGGCATTAACTACTCCTACTATGCACCGGGGCTTCTATGCAAGGACGTACCTCCGGCGGGAGCGTCCGCGCGCGTTCCCGATGTCGTGTGTGACGGTTCCATTGATGTCAGCGTTACAACCAGAAATAAAAGTGCCTGTTTGGACCTCGTTTCCGCCACGTGCTTCCTTCTGACCTCACAGGGCTCCAACGTCCCGGCAAAGCCTTTATCAAATTCTCTGCAGCCCTTCGGAGAGGGGTTGGGGGTGGAGGGGGCCTCTGGGGAGCCGCTGGTCCAACCGCGCTCTTTAGTTCCTCTTCGTTGTGGCTTCTGCTCGTCTCCGCGGTGTTTTTCTGCCCGGCAGCGCGGAACACCTGGAGAAAGAGCAGAGCGTGACAGCGCAGGTGACAGATACAGCTGGCTTTCGCCTCGAAAACGGGCTGTTACAGCTTGCTTCAACGCACACCTTAACGGTCTGCTCCCGATTTTCAGAGTTTGGGGCTGCACTGACTTGGGTTTTTTGACTAAATACGAGGTATTGTCAAACGATCCTTGACCCACAGAAGGCAGCGCTCTCCAGCAGAGGCTTAATAGGCTTTTTTTTTTTTTAAGGAGCAAGCGTTCGTTTGGACACTTACAATCATTTAAGTTCATACTCGAGTTCAACAAAAGCGAAAGACGTCTTTGAGATCGTTTCCCTTCTATGTTGCAGCGGGAGAAGGAACTTGCCGACGAGACCACGGGCTCATCCTGCACCCCAAAGCTCTTGGGAGCTTGATGCCAGGTTAATTTGTACGTGGCGAGGTTGTTCGTCTCTTCCCCGTCCCTCCGGCTGCCAAGGCCACCAGCGCTCTAACGAGTTACGCCAGGAGACGCGGCCGCGGCCGGGTGGCACCCTCTGCCGCCACGCCAACACATCGCAGGCAGCAGCTCCACGGAAGGTGACGGACACCCATCGGTGTCCCCCGCGCCAGGGGCCTGTAGGAGCCGTGCCCTGCTGTAGATCAACCCTATACCGCAGCGACTCGTGTCTTTCCGTGTGGGACGGCGGGGCTCTTGGCCAAACCCTGCTCTTGGCTGCCCCAGGCTTCGCGCCCCCCGGGGCCGGGATGTCGGTGGGCCCTTCTCCGGGGGGGGGCACAGACCAGCATGGCAGCCCTTCTCCGTCCTGAAGGGCTCACTTCCACGGCGGGCAGCTGGCCTACAGCCCCCTCCGAGGCCTCAGGGCCCCAAGGGTGGGCACCCCCGCACTCAGCCCCTCAGGGGATATGCTCTCCCCCGCACCCCAGGTCCCTTTGTGCCCCACATTCTCCTCAGGCCAGCGGTCTCCACAGACCACTGGCCCCTTCAGACCCCTGACCCCCGCAGACCCCCGGTCCCCTCAGGCCAGTGGTCCTCTCAGACCTCAGGCCAGCGGTCCCCTCAGGCCAGTGGTCTCCACAGACCGCTGGCCCCTTCAGACCCCTGACCCCCGCAGACCCCCGGTCCCCTCAGGCCAGTGGTCCCCTCAGACCCCTGACCCCCGCAGACCCCCAGTCCCCTCAGGCCAGTGGTCCCCTCAGACCCCTGACCCCCGCAGACCCCCAGTCCCCTCAGGCCAGTGGTCCTCTCAGGCCCCCGCCCCTTGGTCCCCTCAGGCCCCCGACCCCTGCAGACCCCCGGTCCCCTCAGGCCAGCGGTCCCCTCAGACCACTGGCCCCCTCAGGCCCCCGACCCCCGGTCCCCTCAGGCCACTGGCCCCCGTAGACCCCCGATCCCCTCAGGCCGCCGGCCGCCTCCCCCCCGGGGATCACCGCTCCCCCACCCCAGAGGCGGGCGGGGGGGGGAGTGGACCCCCGGCCGGCCCCGCCCCCTCCCCGAGCCGCTCCCGCCCCGCGCCTGCGCAATACCTCCCGCCGCACCGACCTCCCACCTACGTCACCCTCCCGCCGGCCTCACCCATTGGCTCCCTCCGCCGCGCTCCACGTGACTCCCTATCCCCCCCCCCCCCCGCCCCCCCAACCTCACGCCCCGTCTCTCTCCCCCCCCCCCCCCCCCCGCGCACAGCCGCGCGCCCCCCGCCGGCGGCGGCTCCGCCCCCCGCGCTGCAGTCTCGCGCCCCGCCGCACCGCGCACCGCACCGCGCCCCGCACCGCGGCCAGGCCCAGGCCCGGGCCCCGCCGCCGCCGAGGGAGGAGGAGGAGGAGCAGCAGCAGCAGGCCGCCCCCCCCCCCCCCCCCCACCCTCCCCACACACCCTCCGCGGGCAGGCCCCGGTAGGAACCGCGACCGCCTTCCCAACCCCCGGGGCTGAGGGGGAGCCCGGCGCTGAGGCGGGCCGGGGGGCGGTGCCGGGCGGACGGGCCGCGGAGGAGGGCGGGTAGGCCCGTGTGTGTGTGTGTGCGTGAGGGGGGGGGGGGGGGAGAGAGAGGCGGAGGAGGAGGGGGGGGGGTGGTGGCGGCGGCGGCGGCGGCGGGCCGCGGGCCGCGCCGGCGGTGACCCGGCCCCCTTCCCCTCCCTCCCTCCCTGCGCGGCCCATTGTGCTGTGGAGACAAAATGGCGGCGGGCGGCCGTTGGGCCGGGGGTGAGTGAGGGGAGGGCTGGGGGGGGGCCTCAGGAATTGGGGGGGGGGAGCGGCTGCGCCACATCCCCGCCTCCCTCCCGCACGACCCCCCCCCCCCCCCCCCCGCAGCCGCCCCTCACGATGTGGGGGGGGTCGCGGCGCCGGGGCGGGGGGGGGGGGGGGTCGCGCTGTGCTTCCCCCCCCCCCCCCATTTCCCGCCGCCGCCGCTTTGTTCTCGCCGCGCTTGCAAATGGCGGCAGCGGCCCGCCTGCCCCTTCTCCCCCCCCCCCTACACCCCGTGGCGGTCGGTTCCCCGCGCACACGCGTGGGGACGGGCGGTGCTGCCCGTGTGGGAGTGGGGAGGAGGGAAAGGTCGGTCCTTGGGGGGGCCCGGGCCCCCTTCCCGACTCCCCCCCCGCCCCGGCGGGAAGCAGCAGCTCCCCGGGGCCTTCGGGCTTCTCAGGGTGCGTGGGGGGGGGCACGGGCGAGGTGGAAACATCCCCTTTGGTGTGATTTAAGTTCCCGCGTCCTCCCCTTAGGGACAGGACCGCGCTCTCCGGTCCTCAACTTCACTCTCCGGGGGTTTATCCGGGCTCTCCCATCGCTTCCTCGAAATCCCCCTCGTTCTCATCGATCCCGTTATTTGTAGCCGCTCAGTTTCTGGACGGTTCAGAAAAAAAAAAACAAACCTCCTTACGTGTCACTGCCGCTTTGCGAGAGCCGAAAGCTTTTGTTTGCCATCACCTCGGTCAGCCAGGTAGCTTTGTGATGGGGAATAGACGCTGTCGGTGTCCTTAGACCTTGAAGAGCTTTGGCAAACAAAAGCAAGGCATTAAGGCTTTGCACTCCTCCAAGCGTCCTGTTCAGGCATGATAGGCTAAAAACACAGATTAAAAATGACAAATTCTTACTTAAAACATAGAAGCTTTCTGAAATGAAATGCGCTTCTTCACGTGCGTTAAACTTCCCCCTTATCTAGGGCAGAAGTTTCAAGCTTTCGCATTGTTTATCATTTTCTCATCCACCCCCCAACAAATGTTTTGGAGAGTCTGTTCCTTCTGTTGGAAGACTCGACTGGAGTGGAAAGTTTGTTGGTGAAGTCAAGCTGGTAGTGGAAATCGTAGGAGGGGGAGAGCAGGGCAGAGCAGGCGAGGCTTAAAACAAGGGTGGAATTTGAAAGTTTCTCTTTTTTCTCAAATTCTAATGACGATCATCATCAAGAGCGATGTCAGGAATTGTGCGTTACTGAGCGCGTTTGTGGTTTTAACTTGTTCTGTGGTTCTTTTCCCCAAGAGGCGTGCGTCGTGAATCCTGTGATGCTGCAGCATCAGCTCCTGGGTTCTCACTAGAAATGAACTTCAGTGATTTCAAGAAGAGCGATAACGTCCGTCTTTAGAAATCGCAGGAAACAGGACTCTCGTTTCTTGGGCTGTTGTAGTATTTTCTGACTGTAGAAACATGCTTCACTAGGCTGGATTTCAACTAACTTCTTGCCTTCCTTGGAGGAAATGAAGGGAGCTTTAAGAAAAATAACTGTGTACAGAGCGTACGAGTTCTTTGGGGTCCCACCCAAGGGAGGAGTGTTTTGGGAGGCTGGCACCCGCAAACGTGAGAAGGCGCCTCGTGGGTTCTCGCAGGTAGCTTGGAATAATTTTCCCTGGTCAGCGGGCGCTAACATCTGGGTTTAATTACAATTAGATCCAGATTTGTAACAATACCAAAGCCGTCCTGGGCGTAAATATTTGCAGGCTTGGAATCGGAGGTATTTCTGTGCCGTAGAATACCGAGTCTGTCCAGCGATGGTGGCTCGAGCAAACGCGTTTTCCCGATTTTATCCTAGAAAATTCTCCAGGTCGTGAGCCCCAGCTCTGTTTGTGAAACAAGTAGCGCAGCGGGGTCCTGATTTCTGCCCAGGCCCTTCGTGTTATTTTACAGAGTTACAATGGCATTACTCTAGTAAAGCGCTAAGTATTTGGGCAGTTAATTATTTGTTCTTTTTTTATTACTATTCCGGTATCTTGGACAATTTATACTTGAGATCGGTCGGGCTTGCTTGCAGTTTGTGTCGTCTGTAAAGTGTAAAAAGTAGAACATTGGGTTTGTGAGCTGTACGTAGCGATTACCGGCAAGGCTGGGAACGGGCCGACTTGGGGTAGGTTCCAGTGGAAAAAAGCAAAAGCAAGCTTCGGTCCGGTTTCATTTCGAGTGAAACTCCTTCAGAGCGGACGGACTCCCAGAGAAGTGGGATTTGGTTGTGAGCTCTGGAATAACTGAGGGGTGATTGACTTTCTCCAGCAGTGTTTTGGAAAGCCGTAGTTACCAGGCAGTTCTGATGTGTACTTGGTTGTAAAACGAAGTGAAACAGCTGGTGGATGCAGATGATGACCTTCATCTCCATCATCTTCAGGCGCTTGAGGCTCTTCCTTTGCCTCGCTTGTGCCAATGCTTTTAAATGGCACTTAAGGATTCTTGGAGTTACCACGAAACATCGGGTGCTTGCAGGCCTGGGATTGCCCCTGTGCGGTTTCAGTTAGAGGTAAATCAAGAGTTTTATTAAAGGTGTTTGGTCAAATTAATGACCGTGAATCAAGCAACTGCTGATTCTTACGCTAGTCGCGCGGGAAACGACGTTATTGATACCGAAGAGGCGATCCCAGCGGGTGCGAGATGGCATTTTGAAGTTCTTGCCAGAAGCCTGCTCGCATCTGAAGGCGATCTCGGGAAGCTGTCTTCTCCCACAGAGCCTAAGTCAGTCCTGCGGGACGCAAATGTTTCTCTGCTCAAAGGCCTCTTGGCTAAAACAGAGGAACAAAGTGCTTGAATTTTAACAAAAGAAGTTCACTGCCCCAGCTGGGGCTCGGGCTCTCGGAGCGGGTTAGTTCCCTTCGAAAATGGCTTCTTGTTCGGAAACAAGCTGTTGTGATTTCGGCTTAATCTGTTGAATTTTGGAAGTCGCGAGCGCTTGCTTCAACACCAGATTTGCTGGTGTAAGTTTATACTATTTTCCTCCTGATAAAGTAAGTGGAGAGACTCGATGCGGCTACTGAACTTGTCTCACGTTGATCCTAATTAAAAGCAGGCTTGTAAAGCAGGCCGTAAGATGAATTTGGGGTAAAAAGCGGTATGTGGCAAAGAGATTTTTACAAGTAGTTGCTTCTGAGTAGCGTGAATGAAAGCTCTCGCCGCGCTTGGCGACCAGGCAATGGCAACCTGGTTCATTACCTCGTGGAATTATATTAGCTTACAGACTGTTAATTTCCCCAGTGCAGGCTGCTCCGGCGTGTATCGGGGAGTGCTTTACCTTCAGTGCACTTTGTTTTAGAAATACGAGCAGGAGCTTTGGAAAAATCCAGTTTTAATGGGAAAGCCTCTTGGGAATAAGGAGCCAAAATAATATACTTACGGCCGCGAACGAGAAGTGGGGGGGGGAGGTCAAGCAGTCGGGTGCAGCTCGGGCTCCTGGGGTGTCTCTGCTTCTTGGGGAGATCGTACGGGGGAATGGTTCAAAGCGTGTGCCTTGTGCAGCGTGCTCGGCCGTGGCTCCACGGCTGAACTGTTGGGAGGTAAATGAGCGTATGGCGCTTGTTAAACTGCCGGGCAGTTAATGCAAACCTCCTTTGGGGGCAGTCCGTGCAAGTTGGGGTGACAGCTGTGTGACAAACCTGGCTGTAATCGTTATCACGGGCACTATTCGGGTCTTAAGAATAAGCCATCAGGAGCAGAAAACTGGGCTTTCGCTAACGAGTTCGCATACTTCTGATTTCTGCTATTGCTTCCAGTTACCAGTGGCAGTTATTTCTGTTCCTGTGTACGCTCAGCGAGCGGGCTGCGGGGACGGACCAGCCTGCCGGCGTTGCTAACCGGTTTTCTGTTGCTTTCAGATTACAGAAAAGTGTGGTACCGGTACAGTCTTTTTGGTGGAAGAATCTAAATAAGCACATTTTGAACGCTTGGAGAGACACTCAAAAGCAAAAATGGTAAGGATCGGGAGGTTTTGGACTCGCGAGATAAATCTCTGTGTTTCGGCTCTCCCTAAAATTGTTTCAAACTCCCTTTTCAGCGACCAATGCGTATTTTTGTGAACGATGACCGCCATGTGATGGCCAAACATTCGGCCGTTTACCCGACGCAGGAGGAGCTGGAGGCAGTTCAGAATATGGTGTCCCACACGGAGCGAGCGCTCAAAGCTGTGTCCGACTGGATCGACGAGCAAGAAAAAGTCAGCGGGGAGCAGCCAGAAACAGAGTCCATGGAGACGGCAGCCGAAGAGGAAAACAAGGAAGGAGGGTAAGGAACATCACCGAACACCTGCCTGTAAAGGGTGCTGTCGGAAGCGGTAGCGCCATCTTACTTAGATTAGTAAAAATCCGCTCACTGAAGTTGGAAAAGTTGTTTTCCCTGGCGGAAATTCCAAGCGGAATTAACTAACCTGGGGTTGAAGCGACTTTTCCCGTGCAGGTGTAGTAAATCCTTCAGCGGGGGTCGTGCGTCGTATTTAATCTTTGCAGGTCTACCCCTTAGCTTGGGTTGAGCGTTCGTGCTTACCCGGCTTGCGGTTAATTCTTTGAGTTTTGCAGCCGTCGTGACTGTGCCCTGTATATTTGCAGGGATCAGAAGGCCACCGAGCAGTTGACAAGGACCCTGCGTGGAGTGATGCGTGTAGGGCTTGTAGCAAAAGGCCTGTTACTGAAGGGGGACTTGGATCTTGAGCTAGTTCTTTTGTGCAAAGATAAACCCACCACAGATCTCCTGGAGAAAGTAGCTGACAATCTCGGAGTCCAGCTTGCTGTGAGTAAAACCTCTCAGTGTTCGTGTGTGCTTGTTACAGAACGAGCGAAACGGATTTTTAAATGGTTAAAAAAGGCACCGATGACGTTTGGTTTGATACCCTTTTTCTGTCTTGGAGAAGTAATTTTCATAGACATGTAGCGTTATTCTGGAATTGCCTCGTTAAATGAACTTCTCTTCTGTTAGCTGAAGTTTTGTTTATAGACCTTGTTTTTTGTTGGAAAAGGACGTTGCAAATCACTCAGAAATGAATCGGACGATCGCTGAGCGGTGAAATTGTATTGCAGGCTATTACCGAAGACAAATATGAAATAATCCAGTCGGTTGGTGATGCTGCAATTGTAATTAAGAACACAAAAGAGCCGCCGTTGACGCTGACCATCCACTTGACGTCGCCCGTAGTCAGAGAAGAAATGGAAAAACAGTTAGCTGGAGGTATGGAAGACTGAAAACAGCCGACAGTCGGCTGGAAACCCGTACATTTCCGTTGCTAATTCACTGGTAAAGCGTGCTCTTCAGTTTCAGCCGAAGCGGCTACAATTATTTTTGTGCAAATCCAAAATTCCGTAAGACAACACCAACCTCATGAGATCACGGTTACGGTGTATTCAGACTGAGCTTCCGAAACTGAGTAGCACCTTTCAGATGGGATTTTGCTCTTTTTTTTTTTTATCCTTTTATTTTAATTTTTTTTTTTGACTTGGGCCTTTAGTTCACTAATACGTCATCTTGTTGTATTAATCTTGTTTTGTACCTAGCCATGTAAGTGGCCTGCACAGTGACATAAAAACATAAACCAGATACATTTAAAAAAAAATCTCGAAGGCTTCTTGTTAAATGACTTGCATGTACATGAAATTGGATGTTCCACACAGTTTGTGTTGCAGCAAGAATGATAGGTGCTCTGGGTCTCCTCGATTGGCTGTTTCATCAGCTGAAGTTCAGAATTCCAGAAAGTGATGCAGAGTTTTGGATAAAGTTAGCTTCTCCATTCGCTCTCAAAATTCCCTTTGGAATAAGAATTCACAGGCGGTTTTTTGCGCTTGAATTACGATGGGTTCTGTATCGTAGGCATCGCGCTGTCGAATTGGCGGGTTTCAGACGCGCGCCCTCTGCACTAGCCTTATCTAAAACCCTGGTCTTCAGAAACGTTGAGCTTTTTCAAACCATATCTTCAATTTTGCTGCAGCACAGACTGGAAAATATCTTTGTGCTCTATTGACTGTCTATGGTTTTGATATCTGACCTCGTCTACCAAGCCTTCTAGTTTGTCAATTTTAGGGACGCTGGACCTTTGACCAACAGGACGCTCTCTGTCACGGGTTGGGGCCAGGGCAGTCAAGCCTTATGGGCGGAGGGGGTTCCCTTGATCCTCGCAAAGCTTTTCCCCCCCGGCTCCTCCACTAAAGCTACGCTCTGAACGCAGAGTGGGGGTTTATTTTAAATTTCCCTTTGTTATCTATTACCGGCCTCGTATGCTACCACTTCATTCGAGTCGCAAAGGATTTCTGTCCTCTCCCATCGAGTTTCACGCCCCATCTCCTCCTCCTTGCAGAACAGATTTCAGTCCGCCCCTGTTAATTGAACTTCCCCCCCCTCTCTGCAGTTTTAATTTCTAAGCAAGGCCGCTAGGCGAGTGCACTGCAGACCATCCTTCCAGGTACAGGATCTAGATCAGGATCTTTTGGGAGCCTCAGCTGCCCGTTAGGAAGCTGCCTCATCCCCTCTCCGCCTGACAGAACCCCCTTGGTCAAACTGTGCCTTGTCTTCTTATTCCATCCACGAATAGAAACGCTATCAGTCAACGACTCCCCGGACGTTCTGGACAGGCAGAAATGCCTTGCTGCCTTGGCGTCACTGCGACACGCCAAGTGGTTCCAGGTTTGCATTTTGTTCTTATATTTGTCTTTAAGTAGAAAATTCGTAAACTATTAAGGGGCTAACTATTTTTTTTTTTTTTATTTAAAATATTTAACGTCGGATGATAGTTAGACGTGCTGAACTTAGCGTCTGTCGACGGTACAGTTGCTAAAGAGGCACTTAAGCGAATTAAACGTTCGGAAGGAACCTTTTTTAAAGAGTAGACGCATAGCTGCTGCTTTGTGTTAAGAGTAATGTTGCCTTTGTACACTACGGTTATTGTTATAAGTTATAAAATGGTAACGCGAAATACTGTTTACCCTTGACAAAGTAGCACCGCAAAAAATGAATGTCTGCGAATGAGCAGTTTTGGTGTTTTTATTGAATGCGTGTCTGCTTTTGACTCTTATCCTAGGCCAGGGCTAACGGGCTGAAGTCGTGCGTCATAGTGATACGAGTGCTGCGAGACCTGTGTACTCGGGTTCCTACTTGGGCACCGCTGAGAGGATGGGTAATTTTCCTTTTTTGTTTCATTTTTGGGGGTTTTGGTACCACTTCTCCAAGCTGGTGTTCAGCTCTCTTCAGCCTGCACACGTTCTGTTTCCTAAGTTAGAGGTTTATGTAGCGCAAACAAAGTTTCTGCCCTGAAAAGACGCGTATCAGATGTCTGCGGTGTGAATCGTCGTACCGATTAACGATTTCTACGGTGCAAATCGTTTAACCGTTTGTGAATTTGAAGCAGCTTCTAGCCGTAATCGCGGCGCAAGCGCCTGCCTTTGCTTCTCTCACTTTTCCAAACTGTCTTTCAGCCTCTAGAGCTGCTGTGTGAGAAATCTATTGGAACTGCTAACAGACCCATGGGCGCTGGCGAGGCTCTGAGGAGAGTTCTTGAATGCCTTGCCTCGGGAATCGTTATGCCAGGTTAGGTGGTTCTCTGCATTTACATTTCAAAGCGAAGCTGAAATGAAACGCGGTTGAAGCTTCGAGGCGCGGTTACGGTCCCTTGTTATGTGTGCGGGCAGCCTAGATTCGGAGCTCAGGAAGCCCCCAGCGTACACGGGTACTACAGTACCTTGCTGTTCCTTAGGGCACGTGTGTTCAGAGCTACGGACCCATGACGTTAAACCCCTGTAGAGAGAGGTACCAGTTTCTACAAGCGTAAAATTGGTTCCCTGAGTGGTCGTGACCAGCTTCACTGCTAATTGTACGTGTAAACTAGTCCAGACGAGTTTCAGAATGTTGGACATTGGATGGATCATGTCAGTCCGTGTTCTTCGAGAGATGAGTGTTGATTGATGCCAAGGGAATACTTAGTTTAGTTTCTTTAGAAAACACCAGGATAATTCTCTGCATATCTTCCTTGTTTCCTGCCTTCAGATGGTTCTGGTATTTATGATCCTTGTGAAAAAGAAGCCACTGATGCTATTGGGCATCTAGACAGACAACAAAGGGAAGATATCACACAGAGTGCTCAGGTATAGTTTTGACTACAGATGTTACGAAAACTTAATCAGTTCAACTGACTCTGAACTTCCATATTGGTTAATGGTAGTATAGTAACCTCACGGAGGTCGGTGTTAACTTTGTTAATATCTAGTCAAGTAAAAGAAATACAAATGGGTCCCACACCAATAAGGAATTTGTAGCTTGGCCAACCAGAAGCAAAGTATCAGGTTTTAAATAGTGACTTGCTACCATGACCCGTATTTTGGGTTGAACTTCAAAAATTCAGAGAGTCCTATTTAAACTGATGAGGATTTCTGTGTAGGGGTGGGTAGAATGTTCCTGTCTGAAACTGTGCAGGGAACAGAGATTGGTGTAGCCGCTTGCGCGTCCCAGTAACACACGTTTAATCTTTCTAGCATGCTCTGAGACTTGCTGCTTTTGGCCAGCTTCACAAAGTCTTGGGGATGGATCCCCTACCTTCCAAAATGCCCAAGAAACCAAAGAATGAAAACCCCGTTGACTATACTGGTAGGTACTTGGCGGAACAAACCAAACCCAAATCACATTTCCAAGGCTTTTGCTGCTGGAAACCGGAATACTTAGGGTTGTTTGTTACGATTGTTACAGTCCAGATTCCTCCCAGTACAACGTACGCTGTCACCCCGATGAAGCGTCCGATGGAGGAGGACGGAGAGGAGAAGTCTCCCAGCAAAAAGAAAAAGAAGATTCAGAAAAAAGGTATTGAGTTAACGAGAGGTAGGTACAAGCGGCTACCCGAGAGCTGTTCTCGGGCTGAGGCGGGGGGGGGGGGGGGGGGGGCAGGTTGCGGAAGAACTCTTGCAAGTGTTTGGTCTTGGGTGATGCTGTAAATAGGGGTTTCGGGGCATGTGAATTTAAAAAAAAAAAAACCAAACCAACAACCCTTAACGCTGTAAGATTTTTACTTGGTGCAACTTAAACTCTCGCAAGGAGGAAACTGCAGATCAGAACTTGTCTGAAATCAGTTATGCTCCTCTGAAAGATGACAAACATCCGCAAACTTTTGGGGTTTGTTTTTTTTTCTGTATTCAGAGGAAAAACTCGAACCTCCCCAGGCCATGAATGCACTGATGAAACTAAACCAGCTAAAACCTGGGCTCCAGTACAAACTCGTCTCTCAGACCGGTCCCGTTCACGCTCCTATCTTTACAATGTCTGTGGAAATCGATGGCAGCACGTTTGAGGCATCGGGGCCTTCCAAAAAGACGGCCAAATTGCACGTGGCGGTGAAGGTAAGAGCTGTGTACGTAAATCCCTGCCGGAGGGCTCTCGTTAAGAGGCAGTTTGATTGCTGACCTCTTCAAGTTGCAAAGGGCAACCAGATCGATGGGGCTGACGGTCATGACGACGACCGCGCGTGAGAAATGTCAGAAACCCTTCCGGACAGAGAGGGGAGAAGTTAACCACCAAGGCAGCGTGGTCTGTTGCGCGTAAAGTCTCAGGGCAGAGGACTTCATGCCTCTTGGGTCTTGAAGTGCCTGCGGGATTTGGGGAATGCCTGGCACTCGAACAGAACTAATAAACGGAGCCTTGAGCAGCCTTCTCCAGTATTTACCCCAGACTGGGTAGGGCACGTGAGAGCCAGAGGTTCTTTGAGGGACGCGCTGTTTGGTAATCTCCTCTCCAACTCTCCTTACCCTAGGTCTTGCAAGATATGGGTTTACCCACAGGAGTGGAAGGCAAAGAATCTGGGAAAGGAGACGAATCGGCAGAGGAAACGGAACAGAAGCCAGTCGTCGTTGCTCCTCCTCCTGTAGTAGAAACTGTCTCGACGCCCACGGCTGCTTCTCCTCCTTCAGATCAAACCCCAGAGGTGAGCGCGGTCGCAGAGGGGGAAACGGGCCGCTCTCATTCTTTGGGACGATGCTGTAGGACATCGCCGGAAGCGCCTTTTAGCAGCAGGTTCTATAACAGCGTACCGTACAGTTCAGTTACTGTGACGGCGCAATTTAAGAGGTGAAAGCATCAGGCAAGCTTATTCCAAGCTTATCTCCTTTAAAAGGTTTTCCAAAGTACGTGTTTTGGAAGCAACTTCAGGTCCGGTAGGGTTTTTCTTGGAGTTTCATCACCGCTTCTCTGCTTCCAGAATGTGAAACAACAGGGACCAATTCTGACGAAGCACGGCAAGAATCCCGTGATGGAGCTTAACGAGAAACGGCGTGGGCTGAAATACGAACTGATTTCGGAAACGGGTGGCAGCCACGACAAGCGCTTTGTCATGGAGGTGAGGCGACTTCTGGCCCTCTCTCTGTGCCTTCGTCCCGGCTCGGGTATCCGTAACTTCACAGCCTTAGTAAGAATTTAAAATCGTAAGATCACAGAATGGTTTGGGTTGGAAGGGACCTTTTAAAGATCATCTAGGGGGCAGGGACGTTTCCGCTAGAGCAGGTTGCTCGGAGCCCGTCCAACCTGACCTTGAACACTTCCAACTTCTGGAATTGTCTGCAGGCACCAGAAAAAATGGTTAATTTTGCCAAGCGGCAGCTTCTGTTCCTGCCCTTTCCGCTTACGCGCAAATGATTTAATCCCTTTCAAAGGTGGAGGTTGACGGGCAGAAATTCCAAGGAGCCGGTTCAAATAAAAAGGTGGCAAAAGCCTACGCTGCTCTGGCCGCGCTAGAGAAGTTGTTTCCAGATGCTCCGGTTGCCATTGAGCAAAACAAGAAGAAGAGAGCCCCCGTGCCAGCTAGGGGAGGACCCAAGTTTGCGGTGAAAGTAAGTAAATTCGCAATTTGGCGGCTCTGTGGTGTGACTACCAGTTCCGTGGTACCGTTGCCTCCTGCTCTATGGTTTTAATCCCGTCTTGGGAGGGGAAATAGTTGAAGGCGTGGAGGGAAACCGGGATCTGCTAAGGGCCATTGGGCTTGAAAGCAGAAATACCATCGAGTTTTACAGAAAACCGCCCCTGTTTTCTGGAGATTACCCTTATTTGGTACCCACCCCCATCGCTTTTGGCTTTGCCCCTCTTCCTTTCGAGGCAGACGGGTACCCGCCGTGTTCTGGAGCTCGGGACGTCCTTTTGAAAGGTTTGTTTTCACCCCGGAGGCAAGGCGCTGCGGTTCGGAAGCCAGAGCTGGGTAACGCGTCTCTCTTCCCTCAGCAGCACAACCCGGGTTTCGGAATGGGAGGCCCCATGCACAACGAAGTGCCCCCTCCGCCCAACATGCGCGGTCGTGGAAGAGGCGGCAACATCCGAGGCCGCGGGAGAGGCAGGGGTGGATTCGGCGGCAATCACGGCGGCTACATGAATGCAGGTGAGATGCTGCCTGCCGCCTCCTCCTGACTCTTTCCACGCTGAACGTACCGCAAACTACCCAAACCCCCGAGAGGCGAATTCATCCCCTCTAGCCTTTTGTCGTGTCCCGTAGCGTGACGGGAAATACGAGGCCTTTGCGTGCTTCGATTTCCTCTTATTTAAACGTTTTCTTCTAACCTAGGTGCTGGATACGGAAGCTATGGTTACGGAGGAAATTCGGCGACAGCAGGCTATAGTAAGTGTTTCTCATCTTAAATTTCGAAACGCGTCGATCTGCTGGGGGTGTGAAACTCGGACTGGGTTGCACCGTGCGGTGGTGCGCTTACGCTGAAGCCCTCTCGAGGGATTCTCTTTTTTTTTGAATGAGAAGTAATGAAAGATGGCTCGTGTACTCGTTTAAAAGTTAAAACGCGAATCCAGGTGACTTCAGGTTTCCTCTAAAACTGTGAATATTTTAAATTTCTCTGCTTTAAGCCATGTGAAGCTATCGGCCACACTTTTGAATGTGATTTTCCTGAAAATACACCGCGATTGGTCTTGAGAAGAAGCCTTCATTGGGGGGTGACAGGAGCAGAGAAATCTAAAACATGACTTTCAAATGTGGCGCATTTTGCCATCTTCAAAAGAATTCTAATTTTTTTTCTCTGCTCTGTCTCCCCCTTTTGTAGGTGACTTTTTCACAGACTGCTACGGCTATCATGATTTTGGGTCTTCCTAGATCATCCAAAAGTATTGCACAAAAAACAGCTTTTTACTCCAATTTTCTCGAACTCCAAAACCCAAAGTGTCCGTGCTGTGTCCCTGTGCTTCACTGGGTTTCTCAACAGTGGCTTTTCACCGCAGCTTGTCTGAAACTCTCTTAGCCTGCAGAACTTAAGACAGTGGCAGTTTTTATTGTGATTTGCCTTTGAACTTGGTTGTATCGATGTACACAACAGGGGGAACCAATTATCCGAGAACGGTTTTGTGCACCTCGCACAAATTTCCAAGCCAGCTCCGTTCAGCGCAAAGGCAAAAAGCCCATCTTTGCTTTTTATGGAAAGCATTACTTTATTTTTAAGAAACTGAAGTGTTTTAATCTACCTTTGTCTTAATTTACAGCAGGTTTTGTACAAAATTTGAGCCTTTTAATAAACCCCAGCAGTTGGGTACACGCCTCTCGATATCGGGAAGACTTTTCAACATCTCTGAATATAGGACAGCCCGGCTTTTTAAGCATGCGAAATGTTGACTTGTACGTGGAATCGTGTGTGCTAAAATTTAATCCTACATCCTCTGTAACACGCTGGTGGATTAACGCTGAGGGATGTGACTTGTTGTGGCTGGTAGCTAGTGTACTTTCAAAGGTATTGTAATTGTGCTTCCGATCCTGATACAATAAATACCCAGGCATCAGGGGTTAGCGTAAACATGTTAGTAACTTCTGGAAACGCATGGATCCGTTCACTAACGTGAAAATGGGCTTTCTTGAGCCAAGCATAAAGGGCCCAAAGCACCTCACGGCAAAGCTCCGCTGGCTGCGGGCTCGGCGGCCGCGCTGAAGAACGCTCGTTGCCCTAAAAGTACTTAATCGCCTGGAGAATTAACGTTTCGCCGGAATCGGGAATTGCGGGGAATTTCGCAATTGGCCAGTCGAGACCCCAGCCTCTGAATTCCAAGTCTTTGGTCCTTTATTCTTGCTGCGGGATTCGTTTTTAAAACTGTATTTTGTTTGTCACTGTTCTTTAGCTGCAAAGCCTGCACCGTTGCATTGGTTTAACCTGCGAGGCTCGACGACATTCGAGTTAACTCGGTGATTGATTAAACTAGCGAAACAAAAGCAAAGCGAAACAAAAAACCTCTGACCTACGAAGCACCAGGTTTTTAAAAGGGGGGAGGGAAAAAAAGGTCCAAGGTGTTTAGCAGATACTTAAATTCATAATAGTAATGCATGCCCTATTTTTTTTAGAAAGCTGTTGTTTGAGATAATGACCTTTTTATACAAGGGAGTAGATCCTGTCCTGAATGAGGTGGGAAAACTGCCGCTTTTTAAGCGACTACGCGTTAGAGTAACTACTTGTGTGCTGGATATTTTTATTCCTTAGCTTTGATTCGGGGAAAGTCGAAAATAATCCGATGCCAAACAGCATTAAAACTTCATAGTTAAATATGAAGTGTTGGTTTAAAATGGAAATTCCAGAAATACTGACTCGGGAGAGACCAACTTCCAGCATCCGCAGCTTTGAATTTACACGGTGCCAGTCGTAACCCCTCGCTCCGGAGAAGCCCCCGCGCTCGAACCAAAGACGGGGCTTTTAATACAAGTGACGGAGCGAGGCGTCTCTCGTTCAGCGGAGAAATATTTTTGCTACAACCGTGGCGTTCTTGGCTGGAGGTAAATTTAGGACAGAACCTCGTTTCCGCACAACTAAATCGCGGTCTTCTGCGGAAGAGGGGGGGGGGGGGGGAAGTCTTGCCTAGAGAGTCTTACTGTAGCGCAGGCGGCGTAGACAAGAACTGATGAAACGCTCAAAAAAATTAAAAGCTGGGTGCCGTGAAGAGCCGCGGCTCTTCACAACACACCGGATTTAGGAACTGCGCTGGGGTTCGCCTTTACCACGAGTCGTCCTGGTAGCTGCCCGGGGAATTGCGGAAGCAAAGGGCACGAGGTTTTTACTCTTTGTCTCCTTTTTAACTAAATTCTCCCCCACCTCTCCTCCGTTTCAGAGGAGGCGCTGGCACGTCTTCCCCTCTTCTAGAGGTGTAGCTCCGTCCCCCGAGCGCACACGCCACGACGGACACTGGTGCAGGTTTTTAGTTAGATTCTAGGGGCTTTTCTTCCTCGACAATAAGTTTAGTTTCGAATAGGGCAAGTCTGACTGTAGGGTAAGCCTTCTCGCACTGAGCCCAGCGCGAAGAAAGCCCCGAAGTTCAACATGTGGAAACGGGGCAGGAAAAGAATCGCTCGAAGAGCTTGACTGTAGTACTCTTGATAAATAAAATTAAACCCAGACTAACTCTCGACTACGTACAGTGCTGTCGCACCCGGGCTCTCGGGGGTGTTTTTGATCCGTTAGAGGTTTTCGGTAACCGTGGATCCCAGATGTAGTACCCGAATTTCGAGGTAACTAGGATTGAGCTGTGCACGCACGCCTTGATTTCCGTCGGATCGTTGCTGCTCGCTCACCGTGTAAATCCAGACGGGTGGCTCGCTGCGGTTAGAGCGATCCGCGTGGATGTTGACGGAATTCCTCATTACGGGAACGGGATTCTTCCTCGTTACCGTGCCTCTCGGCTGCGGAGACCGAGCAGCAGCTGCCGTTGATGGCTGACTTGTCTCAAATGTAGTTTGAGCACCAGATTTTAAATCTTTGTAGAGCGTCGAAGTAATAACTGTTAGTTGTTGTAACATGCATTAAAGAAACTGTCGTAGCCCTGAGCTTAGTCCTAAACGTTGGGGTCGTACTGGAATTAAAGCTGTGGGAGGACTGGCTGGGCGTCGTTCCCTGCGATTTCAGGGTGACCGGACGATGGTACGATGTCGATGTATTTCACGATTCCCTGTCCGCTTAAACGAACAAGATGTTTCACCTCTCGGCCTCGTGTGCAGTTTCTTAAGCCTTTCGCCAGCCCGGAGAGCAAACCGGTCCTAAACCCTCGCGTTCGCGAGGGTAAAAATCTCGTCGTCTTACAAGCCTTGGTCTTTAAAACAGGGCCGAGCGTGCCTGCCCCCCGCCCCGAAATGCTGCCGCTGTTTGGGGCTGACGCTCTTCTCTCTGTTTAGGCCAGTTCTACAGCAACGGCGGCCACTCCAACTCGGGGAGCGGCGGCGGAGGCGGCGGCGGCGGCGGCTCCTCCGGCTACGGCTCCTACTACCAGGGCGGCGATAACTACAACTCGCCGGTTCCTCCCAAACACGGCGGAAAGAAACAGCAGCACGGAGGGCAGCAAAAACCTTCCTACGGTTCGGGGTATCAGTCCCACCAGGGCCAGCAGCAGCAGTCCTACAACCAGAACCAGTACAGTAACTACGGCCCGCCGCAGGGCAAACAGAAAGGCTACAACCACGGCCAAGGCAACTATTCCTCCTACTCCAATTCCTACAACTCGCCCGGCGGCGGAGGCTCCGATTACAACTACGAGAGCAAATTCAGTGAGTGCTGGCTTGCTTATCTGGGGCGTAAAATGTGAATTTGAGGTAATTGGGAAACACGCGCGCTCTGTAGGCGCTTGGTCCTGCACAAAGGAATAACTTAGTCGGGCCCGTAGCCCCGGGCCGAGGGGGAACGGTTCCGAACGAAGAGAGGGGAGATTCAGACCGGACCCAAGGCCGGAATTCTTTACGCCGAGGGCGGCGAGAGGCCGGCCCGGCTCGCCCGGAGAGGCGGTGGGTGCCCCCTCCCTGGAAACGTTCAAGGTCAGGTCGGAGGGGGCTGCGAGCGACCCGATGGGGGCGAAGACGTCCCCGCCCGCGGCGGGGGGGTGGGAGGGTTGGACTGGATGAGCTCCGAGGTCCCTTCCCACCCGAACCGCCCCGCGATGCCACGAACTCGGAGGGCTTAAAGCGCTCGGGTTTAGTTGATTTAATCGGATGAGATCAACAACTGGCCGGGAAACCTGCTGGTCTCCTGCTCCCCGAGGAGATGCGCTCGCGTTTTGGAGGATGAAGGTGGAATTGCCCGCTCTGCTCCGAGTTACTATTTCGTGATCGAGTCTTTGCTTTCTGTGTCGGCTAGGTGAGCGCTTAGGATCTGCGCGCTCCTCGGCGTGGATCGTCCGTGCTCGTGCAGGCCGTGGGGAAACCCCACCGCTGCCCCGACAGCCGGGGCTCTGCGTGGCGCTTTTAGCAGCCCAAGGAGACGGGAAGAGGGAGAGCTTTTGCTCGTTGAGGCCCTGGCCGTCGCCTCGCCTCGAATAATCGTCCCTTCCCCTGCTAACAGCAGACGAAACCCCCTCGCTGGGCGCCGGCGAAGGCAGAGCTGCCGCCGGGGGAGACCGGCCGTGCTCACCGCGTTCTCCCTTCCAGGTTACGGCGGCAACAGCGGCCGCGGAGGCGGAGGAAATAACTACTCGGGAGGCGCCTCCTACAACACCGGTTCACACGGTGGCTATGGGGGAGGATCTGGGGGCGGAGGGTCCTCGTACCAAGGTAAGCAAGGTCAGTATACGACACTTCCCTATATATTTTTCTGTGGGAGGGCAGCGTCTGTACATCTGCGCGCGCTCTTGCCGTGGCAGCGGGTCCCGGCTCGGAGCAAAAGCTCTGATTCTGCGTTAAAACAGCTTTTTCTTTCACGCCGCCATCGTAACCGAGCTTCTCTCTCCCTTCTCCCCCCCCCCCCCCCCTCCGCAGGTGGATACTCCTCTCAGTCCAACTACAACTCCCCCGGTTCAGGCCAAAATTACAGCGGCCCCCCCAGCTCCTACCAAGCGTCCCAAGGCGGCTACGGCAGAAACGACCACAGCATGAATTACCAGTACAGATAAAGCCGCCCCTTCCTCCGCGGGCGCGGAGCTTTGTTCCCTCCCGCGCTCGCCCACCCTTTGAATATTCAGTTTTATCGCATCACGGTAAACACGTTAAAAAACAAAAACAAAACAAACCCCCCCTCCCCTCCCCGCCCCCCCCCCCCTTCCATGTTGCAGTGCTCTTTGTGATACCGGTCACTAATGGTTGAGTACCTGTAATTCCATACTTAGCTGTATTTTGGGCATCTCTGTATTTAATGGTTTGTTAGTTGCCATTACAACTTTGTCTAAATAGGATTTTTTTTTTTGTTTGTTTGTTTGTTTTTGAGTTAATACAATTTCAGTATCCTTTTTCTATTTAAAAATTGACGTGGAAGTGTGAACACAGTATGGCTTTAAATAGATAAGGGATATGTCATCTGTTAATGCTTTTGTGAAGTGAGTTAAACGAGCTTTCTGTATTTTAATGCTTTAGTGTTTCAGTTTTATAAGTGAAGATTTTATTTTAAAAACCAGTGGGAAAGAGTGGGTTTTGTATGCCTGGATCCCTCAGGCAGTACACCTGGAGTAAGCTGAATGTAGACAAATAAACACAAAACTCTTGACCTCTTGGTCTCCAAACGTGTCGTTTCACGGTGCACGCCGGTGCCGCGGCCTCCTCCCTCTCTTGAAAACCCCCTAAATTCAGGATATTCCCCGCTTTCTGCAATTTTCATCACCTTAAACTCTCGGGTTTGAGGCTAAACGCCCCCCCCCCGGGGGCTTTGGCCAGGAGGAGGTGGTGGACGTCCAAGCGAGCGGCAGCCCGAGCCGACCGGAGGAGTGAGCGGGGCCGGCTGGAGCCTTGGGTAAGACCAAATTAATTGCCTTTGCCGGTGATTAAACCACCGCGCCGGAGCCGGCGGCGGCGGTTCCCCGGGCCCGCCGCGCGAGGGGGCTGCCCCCGTCCCTGCGCCGCAGGTGGGTGTCGGGCAGAGGGTGGAGCGTTCGAGGAGGGACCCTTGAACCCGGCGAGGGGGGTTTTTGGGTTGACGGCTCACGGCAGGCGCCAGCGGAGACTTCCTGGTGTTAATCCTCGCGGCTCTTAGGTGACTGCCCGGCCCTGCCAGCTCCTGCCTGTAACCACGGCACTCCTCGAAACCATAGTAAAACATCAATCACGGCTGCGGTTTACTTGATTTCCAAGGAAAGGTGGGGCGGCGTGTGCCGGGCTGGGAATGGCCAGGTGCCCTCCCGGGGGAACCGATGGCGCGGAGCGGCTCCTGCTCCCAAATATTCCGGCACCTCTCGGGTGCAGGCAGCCGCCGGATGACACCTCTCTGACCGAAGACGCAGGGCGGCCGGGGTTTGAGCTACGAAATGGCACTTTTTCCAACAAAAATAACGCCGGAGCTGCCTCTTTAGCTCCTTTAGGCAGCGCTGGAAGCAGCTGGAGCCTTATCGGTTACTGCGCCGGCGCCGTTCTGCCGCCTGCGTTTTGCATGTGTGTAAACGTGCCGCCTCCGGCGCGTTTATTTTTTGAATAAACTTTGCACCTTGCACCGGCGTTTCTGGTTCTCTCCGTGCTGGCGGGGGAGCCTGGCCCCACGCGCAACCCGTTAACGGATGGTGCTTGTTCTGCCGCCGGCGGCGAGGCCCAGCCCGAGCAAACGCCGGGGCCGCCGCCCGGCTGGAGCCGGCGTTTCGGCGAGGGCGGCCCCCTTCTCGGCACTGCGAGCTCGTCGCGGCCGAGGGCTGACCCTCGCTCCTTGCCTTCCTCCTCCGCCGGCTTTTCGGGATGGAGGTCCACGGTGGAGAGGTGGGTGACCCCACGCCGGAGCCGGGGGGGGGGGGGGGGGCTGCGCCCGCCGGCGGCTCAGTCTGTTCCCGAAGGGCTGCGCCCCGTGGGAGGGGGACCCCGCGCTGGGGCAGGGGAAGAGCGTGGGGAGGAAGGAGCGGCAGAGACGACGTGCGATCGACCGACCCCAACCCCCGTTCCCCCGGCGCCGCTGAGGGGAGGTAGAGAAAAGGGGGAGCGAAGCTGAGCCCGGGGAAGAAGGGAGGGGTGCGGGGAACGCGTTTCAAGATGGAGTTTTTATTTCTCGTTACCCTACTCCGATTTGATTGGCAATAAATTAAACGGATTTCCCCAAGTCGAGTGTTTCGCCCGTGGCGGTAGTTGGTCGATGAGCTCTCCCTGGCCTTAGCTCGACCCACGAGCCTTTCGCTATGGTGGTGGTTTTTTTTTTTTCCTCCCCCCGTCCAGTTGAGGAGGGGAGTGAGAGAGCGGCTGGGTGGGCACCTGGTGTCCAGCCAGGGTCAACCCAACCGCAGCGCCCGAGCCGTGGTGCCGGCACCGGGAGAGGTGAGGTGGTTGGCGAGCTCGGTCCAGCTGGCTCCAACCCTTTTATTGCAAACGTCGGCTATAACTTAACACGGGCACGGCTTTACTGCCGGCGGGGTCCCCGACCACCGAGCCCAGCAGGCTCAGTGCAAAAAGTCAATAATAATAATAATAATAATAATAATAATAATATTAAAGAATCTAAAGGGTAGCTGGTCCCGCGAACGAAGCCCTTGGCTCCAGCTGTGCGAACCAGCTGGTGGCTCAATTTGGGGGGAAAACCCGCCCCCGGTGGGGCCGGGGGCGGCAGAGAGGGCTCCCCGAGAGACCCAAGGTTTGGAGACGGCCCCAAGCAGCCGCTCAAGGGCCGGAGACTTGCCAAAAAGTCAGCAGAGGGTGCGAAACAGGCAGGTCCCGGCACGGGGAGGGGATGGTGGTAACCGCTGCCGGGGATGCGGGATGCTCCGGTGCCCGGCAGCCCCGGCGCAGCTCAGCCCTCCGCCTGCGGCTAGTGGCGGCAGCTCACCTTCGCCTCCTGGAAGTGGGGCCAGACCTTCAGCAGATCCTCGGGCTGGTAGTGATGGACCATCACCAGCCGGGAGAACCGGCACTTCTCGTACTTGATCCAGAACATGTTGAAGACGCCCCAAGGGCTGCTGGTGACGGCGATGCCCAGCGCGTGCAGGCAGATGCCCATGAAGGAATCCTCCATGTTGATGACAGGCAAGGTTTGGGCGATGCCGTAGATTTTGCTGGCCAAGTCCCCGGAGAGGACGTAGCCGGGTCCGCCGCAGTAGGGCGGGTAGGTGGCGTTGGGGTAGACCTCGTGGGGCACGTACCACTTGTAGGCCTTGCTGCGCAGCGGCCCCGTGTTGCGGTAGATGTAACCCGTCATAAAGTTCTTCTTGGGGGGCACCAGGAGCTGTTGCACCAGGTAGCCCAGGTTGAGGAAGACGTCGTGGTCGGCCTTCATCACGTAGCTGGCGTTGGGGCAGTGCTTGCTCACCCACTCCATGCCCATCAGCGTCTTCAACGTCAGGTTGTTGTAGGTGTCCAAGAAATCTTGCTGGAGGATGTCGCGGTGGAGAAGGCTCTCCTCCTCCAGCACCGGCTGCAGCTCCTTCCTGAACACCGGGTGGACGCCGATGAGGAAGAGACGGAGCATGGAGACCCCCGGCACCGAGCTCTCGTTGCCCCAGGTTTGCCGGATGGCATTCCTGCCAGCCGTGTCCCCCGGCTCCGTCACCACCAGCAGCACCAGGAAGGGCGTCCGGTCCCGGCACTTGTGGGGCTGGTTGAGGATGAAGCGGTAGGGGTGGGGGTAGGGGGGCTGCAGCGGGTGCCGGGTAGGGGCCGGCTTGGCCACGGGGTTGCCGTGCGGATCCGGTGCCCTGTGCCACTGGAAACCCGCCCTGGGCGGGTGCTGCAAATCGGCGGCATCTCGGCCGGGGCCGCGCAGGTCAGTGGTGGTGGTGGTGATGGGCTCCTCGGCGAAGCGCTGCACCCGCAGCCCCAGCAGCGCCAGCGACACCAGGACGGGCAGTAGCAGGAGGCTCAGCTGGCATTTCATGGCTCCGGCCGTCGTCTGGGGGGAGACCCGGCGCCTCAGAGCGATGGCGGGCCCACCCAACGCTCCCTTGGCACCTAAGAAACCGCTCACTTGGCACCCACCCAGCCGCCCACCCTGCACCCCAAAAACCACTCGCTATTCGCCCACCCAACCACTCGGTGCCCACCCAATGCTCACTCTTCACCCACCCAGCCGCTCGCTTGCCACCCAAAACCCGCTCGCTCCTCGCCCACCCACCCGCTCTCTCCACCTGCCGGGGCCCCTCCAGCCCCACGCCCCCAGCCACCGCATTTCAGGATCTCACGGTGCCGTCAACCGTGGGCCGGGCCGAGCTGGGGGCTGCACCGGGCACCCCCAGCCCCATCACTGTCCCCTCGCCCACCCCAGCGTGGCTGGGCCCACCTCTGCGCAGCCGCAGCAGGGCCAGGTGCTGATAAGAGGCACTGGGTGCGATAAGGCGATAAGGGAGGGAACGTGCCGGCGGTGCCAAGGGCAAAGTCATGGCCTCCCCCCGGGGCCGGTGCAAATGCCGCGACGGCGAGGGGACCCCGGGAGCCGCTGCGGCCCCCGGCCCGGTGACGGTCCACACCTCAGGTGGGCACGATGCCAGGGGAAGCATCCTGGGGAGGGGCAGGGGGGGCACAGAGGGGTCGGGGGGAGCCCCAGGCGTGGCAGAGAGGGAGCCAAGGGGGGGGGAAGAGAGAGATTAAGGGGTCCGGGGGTGCAGAGAGGGACCCGGGGGGGGGGGGGGGGGGCAGAGAGGGATCGGGGGAGATCGGGGGTGCAGAGAGGGGTCTTAGGGGGTCAGAGAGGAGTCGGGGGGAGCCCCGGGGGGGTCCCGGCCCTGGGAGCAGCTCTGGGGAAGCAGCCGTGCAGGGCGGGGGGGTGTTGGTGGGTCCCGGGGGGGTCTCGGTGCGGAGCCGCCCACAGCCCCCCAGGGGTCCCAACGCAGCCTCCCTCCCCCCGCCCCGCCCGGACACACCACCCCACCCCCACCCCACCCCACCCCGGGCACCCCAGCCAGTTAAACCAGTAAAACCAGTTGGGGGGTCCCTGCCGCCTGTTCCCAGCCCAGTGGGAGCCGCGGGGGTCCCGGGGCCAAGAGCCCGGCTCTGCCCGGTTCTCCCAGTTCCCACCCCGGGGTGCAGCTCCCGGCCCTTGCCTGGGGCTCCCCAGTTCACCCAGGGTGAGTGCTCATCCCTGCCCAGTTCATCCCAGTTCCCCCCAGGGTGCAGCTCCCGGCTCTGCCCAGTTCATCCCAGTTCCCCTCCCCGGGTGCAGCTCCCATCCCTGCCCAGTTCATCCCAGTTCCCCTCCCCGGGTGCAGCTCCCATCCCTGCCCAGTTCATCCCAGTTCCCCTCCCCGGGTGCAGCTCCCATCCCTGCCCAGTTCATCCCAGTTCCCCTCCCCGGGTGCAGCTCCCGGCTCTGCCCAGTTCATCCCAGTTCCCCCCCCCGGGTGCAGCTCCCATCCCTGCCCAGTTCATCCCAGTTCCCACCCCGGGGTGCAGCTCCCGGCCCTTGCCTGGGGCTCCCCAGTTCACCCAGGGTGAGTGCTCATCCCTGCCCAGTTCATCCCAGTTCCCCTCCCCGGGTGCAGCTCCCATCCCTGCCCAGTTCATCCCAGTTCCCCCCCGGGTGCAGCTCCCGGCTCTGCCCAGTTCATCCCAGTTCCCCCCAGGGTGCAGCTCCCATCCCTGCCCAGTTCATCCCAGTTCCCCCCCGGGTGCAGCTCCCGGCTCTGCCCAGTTCATCCCAGTTCCCCCCCGGGTGCAGCTCCCATCCCTGCCCAGTTCATCCCAGTTCCCCCCCGGGTGCAGTGCTCAGCATTACTCCGTCGATCCCGGTTTCCCCACGTGCCGTTCCCCTCCCTGCCCAAATCTCCCCGTTTCTCTCGCGACTCCTCTTGCTGCAGCTCCCAGTTGCTCCCAGTTGCTCCCAGTTGCTCCCAGTCCCTCCAGGTGCTGCTCCCAGCCCTTCCCGCTCGATCCCGGTTCACCCCAGGTCTCGCTCCCAGCCCTTCCCGGTCACTCCCAGTGGATCCCAGGTGCCGCTCACCTGCCCGTCGGCCCCGGGTGCAACCGTCGCGAGTGGGGCCGGGGTGCCCGGCGGCGGCAGAAATTGCCGGACTCGGCTGACGTAGCCCCGATCACCCCACCCTGTCCACAAACTTCCTCCTCGCAGCCACCCCGGCCATGCGCCCCGGCTGACGCACGGGCCCGGCCGCGACACCTCCCGCGCCCCCCCCCCCACACACACCTGCCGTGGGGCAGGGGATGGGAGTCCCGGCCCCACCCCACCCCGAGCTGCCGCAGGGGCGAGGAGAGGGGGAACGGCCCAAATTTGGGGGTTTTGAGCTGCAAACAGCATCGGTGGGTGCGGGTGTGCAAGCTCCCGGTGGGTGCGGGTGTGCAAGCTCCCGGACCCCCAAAGGACCCACACGTCCGAGCTCCCGCACCCCCCAAAAAAAACCCCACGGGTCTGAGCTCCCGGACCCCCAACATGGACCTACATGTCTGGGCTTCCAGACCCCCAAAGGACCCACGTGTCCAAGGTCCGAGACCCCCCAAAACGGACCCACATGTTCGAGCTCCTCCCTCCCCCCCCCCCCAAAAGGAACCCACATGTCCGACCTCCGAGACCCCCAAAGGACCCACGTGTCTGAACTCCCGGACCCCCAAAAGACCCACGTATCCAACCTCCCACCCCCCCCCCCCCCCAGCCCCACACATCCGAGCCCCCAGCCCCCCAACACTGAGCGGTAGAGGGGGGCAGATGAGACCTCGGGGGGTGGGGGGGGGTGGGGTGGGGGGGTGGTCACAGCCTGTTGGGGGGCACCCGGGCCCCGTGGGGGTCTGGGTGTCCCCGGGAGCTCGCGCCGCACCGACGCCTCCAGCAACCGGGGCGCCGGTTGATGGGGACAAAGGCCACCACCGTCTCCCGCTCGGAGGGTGTCACCAGCGCGGAGGGTGGGGCCCTGGTCTCCCCGTCCCCATCCCTGTCCCCGTCCCCAGGACCCGGGTGCAGGGGGCTGCGTGCTCTGGCCCCCCCCCCAGGACGCCCTGATTGCCCCGAGCCCCCACCTGAGCCCCCACCTGAGCCCCCACCTGCACCCGCTGCCCTATTTAAGCCCAGCCCAGCCCCTTCCCCTTCTCCCGGCCGGATCCTGCCCCAACTCATCCCCTCGCCTTGGTGGACCCCCCCGAGGTGGCACCCGGCTCTGCCCCGCTCCGGGTGCGTGGTCCTTGGGTGGGGGCAACGAGCCCTGGGGACCCCGGGGGTGTTGAGGGGCGTCGGGGCAGGGTGGGGACCCGGCAGCCGGGTTTGCGGCGCGGTGGGGGCCACGCGGGTGACGACGGGATGGATCCGGGGTGTGACATCGGTGACGGTGTCGAGAAGGGGCTGATGGAGGAGCAGAGTCGGAGAGAATCCAGGTCCTGTATCGTCCCCTCCCCTGCACCCCCGGTCCCCCACCACCCCACTCCCCGCCGGTGTCCCCAGGACCCCTGAGCATCCCCGTTCCCCTCCTGCATTCCTGGGTCCCCAAAATGTCCCCAGTTTCCCCCCCTGTATCCCCAGGTCCCCTGCTCTGCATCCCCAGAGCCCCACTACCCCTAGTCCCCGGGACCCCGGAGCGTCCCCAGGACCCCAGAGGGTCCCCAGAACCCCTCCTGCCTTCCTGGGTCCCCAAAGCGTCCCCCAGTCCTGCACCCCCAGACCCCCATCGCCTCTACTCCTCTCCCTTGGTCCCCTCCCAGGACCTCAGAGCATCCCCGGTCCCCTCTCGGGTTTTTGGGTCCCCAGAGCATCCCCGATCCCCTCCTGGGACCCCCGAGCATCCCCTGGTCCCCTCCCAGGTCCTGGGACCCCCGAGCATCTCCTGGAGCCCCTTCTGCATTCCTGGACCCCCAAAATGTCCCCAGTTTCCCCCCCCCCCGCACCCTCAGCTCCCCTCCTCTGCACCCCCAGCTCCCCACCGCCCCTACCCCTCGCCCTTGGTCCCCTCTTGGGTCTCTGGGACCCCAGAGCATCCCCCAAATCGCCGGGTCTCCGGCCGTGGGCTCCGCCGGACCCTGTGATGGCAGCACCAGACATGCCCCCCCACCCCCCCCCCACCCCGGCACCGCACTGGGTGTCCCACCAACACCCGTGCACCCCAGGACTGCCCCCCCCCCCCCCCCCCCCCAAAATGTCCTCCTGCCCCAGGACCGTGAGCCCCCCGGTCTCCCCCTGGGCAGGGTGAGCACAGCCCCAGGGGGGCACCGAGACGACCCCCCAGACCCATTTGGGCCCCCCCCCCCCCCCCCCGACCCGTTCAGAGCCACACGAGCCACCGTTCCCACCGAGAAACTTTATTTGGATGCGGCTGCGGCAGCCGCCCCCCCCCCCCACCCCACCCCCCCCGCCCCCCTTAAAAAAAGACCAAAGTAGTAAAAAAAAAAAAAAACCACAAAAAAGTACAAAAATACACGTATGGAAAAGATAAAACCGCCCGCGGCGGGGGGGGGGGGAACGGGGGCTGCCAGCGCGCTCGGCCCCGCTGCCGCCCCCGGGGATGGGGGGTGCTGGGGGGGGGGGTTTCCCCCCGGGGGTGCCGGGGTGGGGGGGGGGTGTCCCCCCCATCAGTCCAGGGTGATGCCGACGGCGGCCAGAGCCTCCACGACCCAGGGGGGGACCCGCTCCCGCGCCCCGTACATGGCGCTCATGAACTCCCGGACGAATTCGGGGAAGCGCTGGGCCAGGATGCTCTCCCGGATGGAGCCCATCAGGTTCAGCTGCAGGGGGGGGGGGCAGGGGGGGGGGTTAAAGGGGGAGGCCGGCCCCCCCCCCCCCCCCCCCCCAGGCCCCCCAGCCCACCTGGTAGGCGATGTTGTGGATGGTGAGGTGGTGCAGGGCGGCCGTCTCGCTGCGGATCAGGGCGTGCAGGTACGCGCGGCTGTGCCTGGATGGGGAAGGGGGGGGGGGTGGGGGGGGGTGTCAGACCCCCCCATCCCGTGTCCGTGTCCCCCCTCCCCGCCCCAGGACCCCCCCCCCCCCCCCCCTCCCCACCGCTGGCAGGTGGGGCAGTCGCAGTTCTCGTCGATGGGCCGAAAATCTTTGGCGAATTGTTTGTTCTTCAGCTGCAGCGAACCCCAGGGGACCAAGGCCGAGCCGAAACGCTGCGGGGAGGGAAGCGGGGTCAGGGGGGGGGTGGGGTGGTGGGGGGTGGGGGGTGTCCCCCGTGTCCCCCCCTCCCCGGAGCCTCTTACCGCCGTCCGGGTGGGGAAGACGCAGTCGAACATGTCGCAGCCCAGAGCGACGCAGACCACCAGGTCGGTGGCGTAGCTGCGGAGGGGAGCAGGGGTCTGAGCCGGGGGCGGGGGGGGGGGTCTGAGCCCCATAACCCACCCCACGCCCTCTGGGGGGGGGCAGCGGGGACCCCCCCGGGGACCTACCCCACGCCCATCAGGTATCGGGGCTTGTCCCGGGGCAGGCGGTCGGTGCTGAGCTTCACCATCCTCCAGAACCGGTCCTTCTCCTCGCCCCCGCTCAGGCCCCCGATGGCGAAGCCGGGGACGTCCCGACGGGTCATCTCTGGGGGGGGGGGGGGGAGGGGAGGGGGCTGGGAGCACCCCCTGACCCCCAGGAGCCCGGCCGGAGGCGGGGGGGGGAGAGATGGGGAGTGGGGGGAAGACGGGGAACGGGAAGGAGACGGGGAGCAAGAAGATGGGGAATGGGGGAAAGGTGGGGAGCGGGAGGAGGATGAGGAGTGGGAGGAAGATGGGGAGGGGGAGGGTGATGGGGAGCTGGGGGAGGATGAGGAGCGGGAGGAAGATGGGGAATGGGGGGCAGAGAGGGAGCGGGAAGAGGATGAGGAGCGGGAAGAAGGTGGGAAGCCAGGGGAGGACGAGGAGCAGACGGGGAATGGGAAGACGATGGGGAGCAGGAGGAAGGCAGGGAGTGGAAGGAGGATGAGGAGCGGGAGGAAGATGAGGAGTGGGGGGCAGACGGGGAGCGGGAAGAAGGTGGGAAGAGGGAGGAGGATGAGGAGCAGGTGGGGAACGGGAAGAGGATGATGAGCCGGGAGGAAGGCGGGGAGGGGGATGAGGCTGAGGAGCGGGAGGAAGGCGGGGAGGGGGAGGAGGAGGAGGCTGAGGAGCGGGAGGAAGGCAGGGAGGGGGAGGAAGAGGAGGCTGAGGAGCGGGAGGAAGGCGGGGAGGGGGAGGAAGAGGAGGCTGAGGAGCGGGAGGAAGGCGGGGAGGGGGAGGAAGAGGAGGCTGAGGAGCGGGAGGAAGGCGGGGAGGGGGAGGAGGAGGAGGCTGAGGAGCGGGAGGAAGGCGGGGAGGGGGAGGAGGAGGAGGCTGAGGAGCGGGAGGAAGGCGGGGAGGGGGAGGAGGAGGAGGCTGAGGAGCGGGAGGAAGGCGGGGAGGGGGAGGAGGAGGAGGCTGAGGAGCGGGAGGAAGGCGGGGAGGGGGAGGAGGAGGAGGCTGAGGAGCGGGAGGAAGGCGGGGAGGGGGAGGAGGAGGAGGCTGAGGAGCGGGAGGAAGGCGGGGAGGGGGAGGAAGAGGAGGCTGAGGAGCGGGAGGAAGGCGGGGAGGGGGAGGCGGCCCCGCTACCTTCCAGGCACGCGGTGCGCAGGGCCGGATCCAGCCCCCCCTGGATGATGGCGAAGAGCTTCTGCTGCTCGGGGCGGCGGTTGGCGGCGATGCAGCGGTCGAGCCAGCGGACGGACCTGGGGGGGGGACACACGGGCGTCAGGGCCAGGTGGGGTGGGGGGGTCTGAGGGGGGTCCATGGGGCGGGGGGGGGGGGGCTGGGGGGCGTCCCGGACCTGTGCATGGCCTCCTCCACGCGCGGCCCCGTCGTGGTGCTGCTCACCACGTCGTCCAGCTGCATCACGATGTCGGCGCCTGCGGGGTGCAGGGGGGGGTGAGGGTTGGGGGGGGGGGGGGGGTGTGCCGGGACCCCCCCTCCCCCCCCTCCCCGGTTTTGGGGGTTCATTCCCCCCCCCCCCGGACTCACCCAGGGCGTTCTGGATCTCGATGGACTTCTCGGGGCTGAGCAGGATCTCCTCCCCGCCGTAGGGGGAGCGGAAGCGGACCCCCTCCTCCGTCACCTCCGACAGCTCCACCAGCGAGACCATCTGGAAGCCCCCGCTGTCCTGGGGGGGGGGGGGGGGGGGGGCGATGGGAGAGGCGTCGGGGGGGGGGGGGATGTGGACGGGGGACCCCAATAATGGGGTTGGGGGGGAGGGGGTGACGCCCCACATCCCCAGGGCAGGGGATCGGGAGCCCCGGGGCTGTGGAGAGGGGGTTGGAGGAATGGGGGGGGGGGGGGGGGGGGGGTGGTGTCCCCCTGGGTGGGGGTCTGGGGGTGTCGTGTGCCCCCCCCCCCCGAGGTGGGGGTGCCAGGGCCCCCGCTCACCGTCAGCAGGTTGTGGGGCCAGTCCATGAAGCCGTGGAGGCCGCCGGCGCGCCGCACCAGCTCCGGGCCCTGCCGCGGGGACGGGGTCAGGCTGGGGGGGGGGGGGGCCCATCCCCACCCAGCCCGGGGGCATGGGGACCCCCAGAGGGCGGGGCTACCGCGCCAGGGGGCGGGGCTATCCGGGGGGCGGGACCATCCCGTGCCCTCGGCTATCCCGTGCCCTCTCTCCCACGGGCGCAGGTGGTCTAAGGCCCCCCCCCCCGGGGCGGGGCCATCTCAAGGGGAGGGGTCATTGGAGGGGCGTGGTCATCCCGGGGGCGTGGCCTTTCTCGAGGTTCCCTCCGAGAGACCTCTAGGGGCCAAAGGGCGGGGTCCTCCCGGGGGCGTGGCCACCCTGGGACCGGGGGCGGGGCCTTCCTGGAGCTGGGTAGCGTGGGCCCCCAGGGGGCGAGGCCCTCCCGGAGCGGGGGGCGGGGCTATCTCGAGGGCGTGGCCACCCTGTGATCGGGGGCGGGGCCTTCCCTGCTCGATGCTTCCCGGTGGCTGCGGGCGGCCCCTCCCCCGGCCCCGGCGGCCCCTCCCGGTCCGTCCCCGCCCCCCCCCCCCCCCCGCCGCGGCGGCGCTCACCGGCCGCGTGCCCAGGTGGTAGGTGTTGCCGAGGCAGATGCGGCAGCCGAGGGCGGCGAGCTGGGCCGCCGTGACGCCCTTGGCGGTGCCGCGGGTGCCCACGGGCATGAAGACGGGGCAGGGGACGGGGCCGTGCGGCAGCCGCAGCTCGCCGGCCCGCGCCCGGCTCCGCCCGCACTCCGCCGCCACCCGCAGCAGCGGCGCCGGCCCCGGCCCCGCCGCCCTGGGCGCCGCCATCTTCCCGCTGCCCCACGTGATCCGCGCTTCCGGCCGCCGCCGCGTCCCGCCGGAAGTGGTCGTAACCAGGGGCAACGCGGCCGCCATGTTGGGGCTTCGGCCTCCGCGCTGGGCCTCGGCGGGGGAGGGGGACACGACCCTCGTCCGGCCCCCGTGTCCCCCGGGGAGAGCCCCCCTCCTTCCCCCCGCCCCCGCGATCCCTGGGAGAGCCCCCTCCTCACCCCTGTGACCCCTGGGGAGACACCCCCCCCCCCCCCTCCTCTGCCCCCGTGTCCCTTGGGAGAGCCCCTTCTCCCCGTGCCTATGTCCGCCAGGGAGAGCCCCCTCCTCTGCCTCCCTTGTCCTCGGGCAGAGCCCCCTCCCCTGGCCCCTAAGCCCCCCGGGGGAAGCCTCCTCCTCCACCCCCTGCCTCAGTTTCCCCTCGCACAAGGGCTCCGTCCGTCCCCTCGGGATCCCCCGTGCCAGCTGCACCCGGGACTTCAGCCCGGGGGTGCCTCATCGTCAGGACCCTGAAAGCCCTGAGCAGGTCTGAGCATGGAGAGATCCTCCCCCCCCCACTCCATTTACCCGTTAGCACCCCATTTTCCCCCCTGGGACGGGTCCCGGGCGGCGTTAAGGCCCGGCGGGGTGCAGGTACCCCACGTCAGGTCGGTGGAGGGTCCGGCGGGGGTAGGAGCAGCAGCTCGGCCCTTGGGCGTGGGGAAGCCCGAGCTGGGGAAATATTCCCTGTTTTGCTATAAATGGCTGTTTCTGTTTCTCCAGACTCTGCCGTAATCAGCTCCCGACGCGAGGGAGGCGAGCGCGCCGGCTCGGTGCGTGGGAACCCGCCCGTCTAAAGGAGGTAACCTCCCCTGGGAAGAGCTAATGGTTCCCGAAACGGATATACGGTTCTCTATAGGGGAGCTTGGTGGAGAGTTGACGCCTGCGCTGTCTTGGGGGGGGGGGGGGGGGCTCTGCCTTCCCAGTCGGACCATCTGCTGGGACGGGGGACCTTAACCGGGGAGGGGAAGGGACGAGGGACGTGCCGCGAGCTGGTTCGGTACGACAGGAGCGTCCTGTTAGAAATTGCCTCAAACTAAATTAAAACGGCCTTTCGGGAATGATCCGGAAAGCCCCGGCTCCGTCCTGCGTGGCGAGGAGGGCTCAGGCGAGGGCTGGGTGTGGAAACGGCCCCGCGTGAAGGTGGAGGGGGGGGGGGGGGGGGGCTCGGCCTTAACACCACACCGGGCTCCTGCCGGAAGCTCTGGGACGCTGCGGGCAGCCCTGCCCTGTACCGCTGCCCTGCCGTCGCCACGGCTGCTGCGCGCCGTGCCGTGAGGCTGTCCCGGGACCCCCTGTGACCGAACGTGGTGATGGAACTCGTTATAGCCTTAACGAGCCGGATGAGGGACGGATGCTCGGGGAAGCGGGGGCAAGCGCGGCCTGGCTCCGACGGAGCTCCGGCGTCTGGGCGAATCCCCCCCCCCCTCCCCGTCCCCGGAGCTGTGTCACCTGCGCCTGGGTCAGCAGAGCCCGGAGCAGCCTGGCCTGCTGGCAGCTGATCCCAGCCCCGCCTCGTCCGCTCTCCCTCCTGAAACGAGGGGGTTTTAGCTCGGAAATCTCGCTGGGAATCTGGTAATCGACTCGCTGAGCGCAGCGAGGGATTTAATTACCCTTTCCCAGAGAGGGGGGGAAGAGGAAGGGAAACAGCTGCCGGCCTCCCCGCAGCCTCCCTCCCCGCTCCTCCCTCCGCATCGCTGGGGACCGGCGAAGCCGCGCCGGTGGCTCGGTGCATCCGCGGGACCCTGGCTCCCCTCCCTTCCTCGCCGGCCCTTCTCCCCACCGGCAGCTCCCGCGGGGAGGCTCGGCCGTTTCGGAGCCAAACGGTTGAGTCCAGGTTATGGTAATGCCGGCGGGTTCGAATAACCCGGAGCCCCGAGCGGGTTCCCTCGGGTGATGGGGACACACATCTTCCCCCTGAGCCGCTGCGGTTGTGCCTGGTGGGGGGGGGGGGGACAGAACCCCCCTCGTTTTGGGGACGAGCTGCTTCTGGCACTCAGTTCCGCCCCCGCCCCCCCGTGCGGGAAGTGGGGCTGGGGGCGAGCGTTTCTCTGGGGCGTCCCGGTCACAGCTCGGCCGTGTCCGAAACAGGCCTCAGCTCTTCCCAGCCGGCCCGAAACGGGAGCAGGGATGGGTTTGGGAAACGCCGTCCCGCCCGGGAGGTGGCTGCGACCGGGTTTTGGAGCTCGGTCACCCGCAGGGACCCCAGGAGCGGGGTCGTCCCCCGGCTCCGGTGACGCCGGGACCTTCCCGTTGGTGCCGTGAGCCCCGGGGCTGGACGGGAGGGTCAGTGTTGGCCACGCCGGTGCTGCGGTGACCGGAGCCGTGATGATCCCCGTCTTCTCCTTCCCTTTCCCAGCTGGAAGATGGATGCGGTGCATCCCGGCCGGACCGAGCTCCCGGCCCCGCGGCAGCCGGAGGCGCAGGAGCGACCGAACCGGCGGACGGTGGATCGGCTGAGCCCGGAGCTCCGGACGGAGAAATATGTCCTGCTGAGCATGGACGGGAAGCTGCTGGGACCGGAGCTGAGCCGGATCCGGAGCGGTAGGGGCACCGGGAGGGAGGGTTTCCCCCAGGAAGGGGGGGACCGGCCCCCCCCCCCCCCCCCCCGGTTCACGCTCTGGTCCGTGCTGGGGAGCTCTGGGGGCTTTCCCCAGGCTGCTCCCGCCCCAGCTGGATTTGGGAGGTCTCCGTCACCCCGAAACCCAGGCGCCGCCGCCCTCGGAGCGGGGTGTGGGCGCTGCCCCGGGGTGCCGAGGGACTCCCCCGCTCCCCGAATCGCGAGACAAGCCCCAGGAGGGGCCGGCCGGGGGGCTGACGGCGCCTTCCCCCCCTGCCCCAGAGATGGCCCTGCCGCTGGAGCGGCCGGACGCTGACCTGCCCCAGGACCTGCCCTCCGGCTACCTCTGCCGCCAGCGCCGCTCCCTGCCCACCTTCCCCCTGGCCCCCGGCCCCCAGACCCCCGCCGAGCTCAGGTAGGTGATGCCGCCGGCGATGGGCTGCCGCGATCCGGCTTTCGGGGTCCCGGTGACGACCTCCCCACCGCCCCCCAATCTCTTCCAGGAGCAGCTCGGACGTCCTCTGCGCTGGCCGGTTCCCGGCGGGACTCAGCCGGCTGGTGACCGGCATGCGGACCCCGGTCTCGCCGCGATGCCGAGGCAGCCCGCCGGCACCGGTGACCGGCCGGGGGGACGCGGGGCGGTGAGGGGAGCCCCCGGCACGGGACGACGGTTCCCCTCCCCGCCTGCCGCCGCCGCGGGGCGAGGGTGTGAAATAAAGACACCCCCCCCCCCAAGGTGACCGCCGTGGCTGGGCTGTTGGTGCTGGGGGGGGGGGTGGTGGTGGGGGGTCCCCCGGGGGCGAGGGGGGGGGGCGGCGGCGGGGGTGGAGCGTGGGGTCGGCCCGGCCCCGGGGCCTCGCCTCGGGGGCTGCCGTCGGGAGTGCGCGTCTACACGGGGGTCTACGGTCACGGGGCTGTGCCCGGGGGGGGGAGGGGGAAGGACCAAAGCAGCCAATCGGCTGGCAGGAATCGCTGATTGACAGCCGGCTGGCGAATCGCGAGAGGGTTTTCTCCCCGCCCAACTTCCCTCCGAGTCCACTCTCCGGCTGGGTTGGACAATCTGGGGGAGTGGCAGGCGCGCTGCCCAATGAGAGGGAGGGCGGGTGGGTAGAGGCGGGTGAACTCGTCGGTCTCTATCGGGTAGTGATTCGCTAGCTTTCCGGAGCGGCAGTCGTCTCAGCCAGTGAAATGGCAGGAACGATGTCGGGGGGCGGGAGCTACAGCGGCACCGCCTCAGCTGACAAGCCAGCTCCACCTCCCATTGGCTGGTAGGGATGAACGACGCGGTGGGAGTCCAATGGAGCGGTAGGGAAGGGGTGTGGCTTCCCGGTCCCGCCCTCCCGGCTGATCGACAGCCCGCTGCTCCGCTCCGCTCGGCCGCTTCCTCTGATCGACGGCCGAGCCGGCCAATGGCCGCGCGGTCTGAGGGGAGCGGGGCGGGCCCGGCGGAGCGGCGCCCCGGGGGTGTCGCCAGTGCCGGATGAGGAGACTCGGAGGGGAAGTTTGGTCGCCGCCGCCCCGGGCCCTGTGAGGAGGAGCCGCCGCCGGGAGAGCGGGAGCGTGGTCTCCCCCCCCCAACCCCCGCGCCGCCATGGGGAACCGGGGCATGGAGGAGCTGATCCCGCTGGTGAACAAGCTGCAGGACGCGTTCAGCTCCATCGGGCAGAGCTGCCACCTCGACCTGCCGCAGATCGCCGTGGTGGGCGGGCAGAGCGCGGGCAAGAGCTCGGTGCTGGAGAACTTCGTGGGCCGGTGAGTCGCGGGGCGGCGGGGAGGGGCGGGCGGCGCGTGCGATGACGGCGGCACCGCCGCCGCCGCCGCTGCTGCCCGCCCGCCGCTGCGCCACTGGCGTAAGCGCGCTTCGTGAATCCCGCTTGCGTAGGGCTCGGGCGCGGCCTGAGGGGGGACCCCCCCACACACACACGCCCCGCGCGCTCCGCCGCCGCTACGCAAACTGCGGAGCGCCCCGACGGCCCGCTCCCCTCGCCCGGCCGTGCCCTACGCACTTGGCGTAAGGCGGGGGGAGCGGGTCACCGGCGGTCCCTTACGCCAGCGGCGCAGGCTGGGGCTCGGGCCGCGGGTGGCGCGCACGGCGCTGGCGCGGGGGGGGGGGGGCTCCCGCTGCGGGGGGGGGGCTCCCGCTGCGGGGGGGCCCCGGGCCGGGGATGCGCGGCCACGGCAGGTGCAGGCCCGCCGCACCGGAGCCCCGCGCCGCCCCCCACGCAGCGAGACGGCGGCGGCGGCGCGGCCGTGGAGGATGCCGCCAGGCAGGTGAGCTTCCCACGGGCCTCCCGCCCGCCGCGGAGGCCCGTCCCGGTGCGTGTCGGCGTCTCCGGATTCTCCTGGGACGCCCTGGGAACGCTGCCCGGCGTCAGGAGGAGCCGGGGCGGCGCGGGCTCGGCGGGAGCGGCTGATGCTGAGCCACCAGGATGCTAAACCGGCGTGCCGGCGAAGCGGGAGCGTGCCCTTCCACCCCTCTTGCTCCCCATCGCCGTCCTCGGCGCGAGCGCGTTCGCTCGCAAAGGCTAACACTGGGTCACGCCGTAAAGACGCTTCTGTTTCCAGGCTGATAGCCTCGGGCCTGCCGTCGTTCCTGCGCCTGGGTTTCGGCGACCTGCTCGTGTTGGGGACGTGTGCCCTCGAGATAGGGCCGAGCTCTCGGCCAGAGGTGTCGGGGGCCTTGCCGCGGGGCCGGTCGGCACGGACAGGATAAGGCAAGACCACAGGCTTGACACCCAGCCCGGGGCGTGAAGGGTGGGGAGGAGAACGTGTCCGTCCCGATAACAGGGGGGAACGGAGCTGATTTTAACCCGCGCAAACGCTGCGGGGTTTAAAAATCTTGCCGGGCGCTTTCGAAATCTGCCATAATTGCTAATAACTTTTGCTTCTGCACCAAAGTGTCGCGAGCGGAGTCGCTGCTTCGGCCTTCTCCACCTTTTGTCTCCTCCACACCGCCTTCCCCGTCCTTTACGGGGACGGCGGCGCCACCGGCCAGGCGATTAATGGCTCAGCTCCAGGCTGGTCGTCGTTTCCTCGGGCACTTGCTCCGTCCGTGGGGTAAGGAGCTGTCGTCGTTGCTGGACGCCTGCTGCTTTGTTCCCGTCCTCGCCTGCCTCTTGATCTAGGGCTGCTTCTTGCTCCGTCTACGTCATGCCACGGGGTTCCCGTCCCGGCTGGGGCGGATGCTGTAATATTAACAATAGCAGCCTTCCTGTGACGTCATTCCGTCCTGACGCGGGCCGGCGCGGATCTCGTCACCGACAAAACGGCGGCGGCTCAGTCCCGCTCTCCCGCAGCGTCTGGCATTCGCTATGATCTGAACCTTGACATTCCCCAAAAAAGCAGGCCGGGCAGTTTTTCTGACGTTTCGGGCTTTTTTTGGTGTCGCGGTCGCCGCGGTGACGCGCCGGCGGTTGCCTTTCTCTGTAGAAACGCGTCCTGTGAAAGCGCCGCCTGAGTCTTCCCCGCCGTCGTGCTTTCTGCCGTTGGATTTTTTTCGCTTGCGTAACGTTTTTCCGAGCGGCGAGGTCGGGATCCCGAGCCCGCTGTGCGATCCATCACCTGACATGATTTGCCTTGTCTTTTATCCTCACGCAGGTCGGATTCGTAGCGTGGATTCGCGGCCCGCGGAGCGGCCGGGGATGCTTTTTCAGCCCGGTGGTGTTGGCGTGGGAGGGAGAGGAGGAGTCGGCCGGACCAGCGGAGCTCAAACCCCCCCAGACTAAACTCGCGTCTGGGCTTTGCTAAGCCTTGCTGCAGTTGGGGTTGAAATGGTCGAGTTATTCCCCCTCCTAAATCGCTGCCGGTGGAAATTTTGGCAGCCTCTAATTATGGTGCTGCTGCAAAACCGGCCCTGGTAATTAAAAATCTTTGTTTTGGAGCACTGAAGTCTCCGTCGGAAGGCTTTTAATAAGGGGTTAATGCACTCCGCGGACGGCCAGGGTCGGAATCGGAGGGCTTTCTGCGAGGCTGAATCTGCGCGGTTGTCTCTGTAACCGGGAATCTTTCGCCCCCATCCCGTGGCGCTGACGTCGTTCTGCGGCTTGCGTTAATAACGGGGTCGTTACGCGTGGGGTGGATTCTGCCCTGCCTTGGTGTCAGCGGCCCCCAACTGTCGGGCTGGGTGGTCGCTGTCGTGTGCTGGTGGTACCAGCGTGCCGGCGTCTCCCGCTCTTTAAAGCGTTGCTTTCCCTCCGCGCTTATTGAATTATTTGGGAATACGATAACGAGGAATATAGATTATCGTTACGCGCTCTCATAACAGCTCTGCATGATAATTTGGGGATTAATAGCCCCGAAACGGCTCACCTCTTACCCGGGTTGGGCAGGGACAGCCTGCTCGTCTCTGCACAGCGCTCGATGCCGTCGGGGGGTGCCCGTCCCGGCGCTCGCGGCCGGGCGAAGCCCGTCGGCTTTTATCCCGCGCCGGTGGCATCGAGCCTGTTTCTCCGGGACAGACAGCGGGATGCCGACCGGCTGGGGATGAACGCCGAGGGCTGCAGGCTGTTCCGACTGTCACAATAAACCAGCTGCGTCGCGTGAAGCTTGCTCTAGATTTCGAGCTGAACGCATCGAGCTTCTGTGCTTTGAGCGCGCCAGCCGCGTTTTATCCGTGAGAGCTTTTCCGCCTGAAGCCGAGGGGCCGCTTCCGAGCGTGCAGATGCACGCCTGCGTGTAAATGCACGCACGCGGATGGACGTGCCGCTGCCGTTGGGAAGGGAGCCGGGCTTAAAAACCGAGGCGATCTCCGGCTGAGGGACCAGGCGTTGCTCTTGGAGTAGTGTCTGGTGGTTTTAGTCTGCAAAACGGGACGGAAACGGGAAAGTTTCCACGTGGAGCGGTTTTCCTTGCGGGAGCTGCCTGTAAGGTGTAGCTGTCTGGTGGGATGTCGGCGGCTGAAGGGTGGGAGACCCATCGGCGAAGCGTTCGGCCTTCGGTTTATTCGAGTTGGAGATGAATAGGCTTTGGGGCCCGCTCAAATCGCTCCGGCCGCTCCGATTTCCCCTTGCGGCAGGTCTCGCCGTTCCCTCACGCTAACGAAGGCTTCCCGAAGGGATGCGGGGAGGCCTTCCACGCCAGCTAACCACATTTCCTTCTGGAAACAGCTGGTTAGAAACGGGCGGCGGGGTTATTTTTGCTGATCTCCCCCCGCCTTTCGCGGCTGTTTGACCCTTAATCTTGGCTTTTCTGACCCATTAGGAAGAGCAGAGCCTCCATAGGAAGCCCGACTCCAGCAGCACTTCGAGCCCGGCGTCCCGTCTCCCCTAACGAGCCACGCCGGGTTCTTCGCTGATGTGTCCCGATCCCCCGTGTGCCGCCGAGCCTCGGCTAGCGAGGTGGGAACAGCGGCAGGACGCGGACGAGGCGGTTTCGGCTCATCCCCCTGCCTTATCTTGTTTCCCTGTTGCGAGGAGCCACCGGGAAAGACATTGTTCCCTCTTCAGAATAAGTCATTTCGGTCGATTGCGTTAGGGGTGGATGCGAACGAGTGTCGACGCTCGGATAAAGGAGTCAGCTGGAGGTCTGGGTCCGTGCTCTGCGGATCGCCCCGCTTAGGTGGTTTTCTTTTTTAACCGTTTGAAGAAGCCTAAAGACGCGCGTTCCTACAGCCCGGTCCGGGGACGGGGCAGCCGCGCGTTACGGTGGTCCCTTCCATGGCCTAAACATACGAGAGACGGGTTACGAGCTCTGTTGAGACAACCTGAGACGCCATCGGTCGTGGAAGAAGCCTGCGGAGGAGCCAGGGATTGGGTTCAGCTGCCCGGAGCCCTCTAAACCTGTGAATTAGATGCTGGACTTAAATATGTCTGGGGGGAAGGAACCTGTCTCGCTGCTGCGCCTGTTTCAGCAGGCGTCGAAATGAGTTGGTCTTGCTGTGCGAGGGGTCTGAAGCGACTCGATTCTCTCTTTTGGCGGGGGAAAAGCACGAAGGGAAATCTGAAATACTGCATTAAAATTGCTTTACTAGCTGTATCAAAAGCCGTCCCGCTGAAACGTGCGTTGATCCGATCCCTCTTTGGAGCCCTTGTCGTGTCAGTACAAGCGTGCTAAAGGCGCCGAGCCTCCCCCGGCCCCGCTCCGGCTCTCGCAGCAACGCTCCGACAAACGGCGGCGTAAAAGACATTTTCAGAGCCGTATAAAACCCGGCCATTGAGCGCGGCGGCCGCTCGGACCAGGCTGACAATGGAGCCGTTGTGATCCGGGCGGTGGGGAGGCCCTCCCATCGGCAGCGTAGTCGAGGAACCAAACCTCAATGGGGCATTATAAGTCCTTCGGATGGCGTTATCGGCATCGTGCTCCCGGCAGCCGTAAATAAAGCCGGGGCTAAGCCGGATGGCCGCGGCGGCAGAGCTTGGGGGATGGAGGTGGCCGGACCTCGGTCAGAGATCCTTTACCTGCATCGGGCACGGTCCCCTTCTCCCAGTGGGACACTGAATAGGCTCCATAAAATGCTTCGGAGACCCCGAAATGGAGATAAAACCCAGCATTTGGGCCAAGCATCAACAGCTCTGGCCCACGGTGGCTCGCTGGGATTTTTAAGCCAGTGCTAACGCGGCGTTTAAACCTCTTGGAGGGAGAATTTATCCACAGGGGAGGATGGAGATGAAAGCAACCTGTTCTTAGGGCTTCTCCACAAATATTCCCCGGGTCTGGTTTAGCTCGGGTGCCTGCGTGGGATCGGCCGCGCCGAGTTGGGACGGCGGCTCTGTGGGTGTAAATCTCGGCTTTGGCGAAATCGGTTCGGGAGGATTTTACGGCAGCGATCGTCAGAGGAGCGGCGATTTAATCGCGAGGCGTTGCTTCAGAAATTGGGAGGGGGAAACCGTTTTGTCAGAGGGCAGAACTGGCTGAAAATGGAGCTAAAGGGAGGGAATTTGGAGGCGAGTGAGGTGCTTGTTAGTGAAAACGCGTCGTGGAGGGACGTCAGGGACGTGGCCCGACCGTCTGGTGGGTCTCTTCCCGGGGAGTTCAGGATGTCTTTTCCCTGGATTTTGGGGAAGAGCCGCTGGCGAAGAATCCGTCAAGGTAAACGGGAGCCTGAAACCGGAGAGGGGACGGGCAGGGACAGGCAGAGCCTGGCAGGTACGAGGCAGCGCTCGCCGCTCGGGAGCCGGCTCTCAGGTGCCTTTGCCACGGGAGGTTGTATAGGGGATGGGAGGTATTAAATGTACTTCCTCCACCCGTGACCTTTGTCTTTTTGCTCTCTTTGTAAAGCAGAGTTTCCTGGTACCGCATGCAAATGGCAAGCAGAGATAGAGGATTATTCTGAATAGCTAGGTGAATGGGAAGATCCGGGTTTAATGTGGTCATTTCAAACACAGGTTTGACCTCACTCCTGGGAGGTTACGTCTCTGAGGTGCGTCAGCCCAGTTGCGGTCTTGCTCCGTGCCACCTGCCCCACATCTCTGAGTCACTTTAATGTTTAAAAAATGCCGAAGGGATCTTCTGGCAGGCTCTGGTTCCAACCTCCCCCCCCCCTCCCCACCCCGGTGTTTGCAGTCGGCGTTTTCTCATGAAGGCGATGGTCCCCGCCAACCCTGGCCGCAAAATACGTGCGTGCGAGCGGGACTGAGCGCGGTAACACCCCTCGGTTGTAAAACAACCACTCGCTGCCGTCCACGAGTGCCGGACGGGGTGACCCAGCTCCGTGGCCGTACAAGGGCTGGCCCGTGTCTGCTGCCGGGCAGGAGTCGCGCCGTCCTCCCCGATGAAGCAAGCTCTTGTTCGGCTTTGCTTCGCGTCGAAAGGGCAGGTCGCTCGTGCCTGACCTCCCGCAGCGTAGCGGCAGGAGGTTAGCACGCCCCGGGGGGCCGAGATCTGGGGGGGGTTTATATCGTTAACCCCCCCCCGAGATCGTTACCGCGGCAGGTGGGAGGTGATGCGGGTGGAAAAAGGGAGCAGCGGAGCCTGCCAGGCGTCTTCGATCCTGTCCAGGTGGCAGGAGATGCTGTCCCCCTCCCGGGGAAGGCGGTGGGGCCGTGGGGAGGGTTTCTGCGTCTCCTGGTGTTTGCTTCAACAGGAGGAAGCTGCCGCCGCTTTCCAAATCGCGGAACAGGGCTCGTCATAGTGAAACTGCAGAGCTGTAACCGCGCCAGGTAGCGAGCAGCGCTGAAGCAGATCCTGATGTTCCTGCTGCCCTCAAACGCTTCCCTTTCCTGTCACATCCCACCTCCCGTGGCGGGTGCCGCAGGACCTGCCCTCCCGGTTGGGCAGGAAGCTCTTTTCGAGCGTGACAAAAGCACGTTTCTATTTAGAGGAAACCCTGTTCTTGGGGCTGCCTGCCTGGTGTGGCTCTGAAGCGGGCTCGGGGATCGCGGTTTGCTCCGAAATCTCCCAAATGTGATGTTCGGGTGAAGGCGACGTTCCCAGCGTGGATATTGCGGCTGTAATTCACAACCGCGGTCGGCGGCAGCCGGAGATGCTGACGTGCTGGGTTGGGTACAGCCGAGGGGGGGTGTGTGGTGTATTCCCAGTGGAGCCTCTCCCCCTGACCAGGGTGCCTTCGGGTGTGGGTGACAGCGATGGGCACCGCCTGCCCGCAATGCCAATCTCATTTCCTTGTCCTCAGCTGATAAGCTGGATGTGCTTTCTCATTAATGGAAGCAATAAATCCACTCAACGCTGCTCTGGCCTCTCCCAAGGAGCTCTTATCGCTCCCATTGCCAAGTAAGTGAAACCACCAGCACGGAGCTGCTCGGCAAACCCACTTTCCCGTCCCATTCCCGTCACCCTCCGCCCCGGGAGAAGGGAGCTGCAGCCATTCGCCGGGTGATAACGGCCCCGAACAAAGCTGCCTGTTGGAGCAGCACCATTTCCAGGCAGGAAAATCCCCACAAAGGCTCCGCGTGCTCGAGCTGACACCCCGAGCAGGGGGCAGGAGAAACGTCGTCGGTTCTGCGCCTTGTTTTGCTCTTCGTAGGGGGCCTTTCTGGGAAACGGGGTGAAACCATAAAGGATGTGTGGTTTCGGAGAATAAAGAGAAGGTGGTGGTTTTGTCTGTCTTTTGTTGTGTTGGTTTTTTTTTTCCCCTCTGAATTAGCGGGGTATTAAAACCCGGTAGACACTTACATTTCTTAATGGCTGGCAGCTGGGAAAACTGCTTTCCGAATTCCTGCGCCCACAGCCTCGAGAGCAGCCGCTCGGAAGCGATCGACGGCGAAGGCAGCTGTAAGGACGTGGGGGCCGCTCTCCCCTGCCTTAGTGCCCCTTCTCCTCCCGCCTGCGTTCGGGGATGGGGAGGCGCTCCTGGAGAGCTCTGCCCTCCAAGGGCGTCCTCGCGGTTGGGGCTCCCATCTCTCCCTTTTTCCGCAGGGAGAGATAGCGGGGCTGGGGGGGGGTGGGGGGTGGGAGGATGGGCCTCGAGACCAGGGCAGGCGCTGGGAGAGCACGTTCCTGTCCTGCCACGGGTGTCTGTGGTCCCGGCAGCATCTTTTACCCTCTTCCAGCTCCCACTGCAGAGCAGGAACCGATTCGGTGTAGGACCAGGTGTGTTCGAGCCCCTGCACGCCATCCCCCGGTGCCCGCTGTTTAGATATCGGGGGGTGATCAACTCGGTACAGCATTAACTTGCTTATTTAACCATGTCAGTAAATGTCTGTCTTTTAATTCCTTGCAGGGACTTCCTTCCCCGAGGCTCTGGAATTGTCACTCGGCGGCCTCTCATCCTGCAGCTCATCTTCTCCAAGACAGGTACGGCCTGGGCAGGAGACGCTGTCCAGCTCCCCTGTCGGAAGAGGGAGAGGGTGGCTGAAACCCTTGGCTGGCAAACGCGGCCCCGTCTACCCTACAGATGGGAAGTACCGCCGGCGCTTGGCCGCTTGCCTGCGCTCGAGCCTCTCGTAGGTTTGTCGTTTAACGAGCGCATGACTATTTTGGTAACGGTTCTGCTTCGTTCGAGCGTTCCTCGAACAGGATTTTGACTGCTGGGGAGGGCGCCTGCCCTTGGGGATGAAAGCCGCCCTGGAAGTGGCAGATGAGAGAGGAGGTTTCTGTAATTTTGCACCGATGCCGGCGTTTCGGCGTACATCTAGTTGAGAGCACGCGCTGGCAGCGTGGATTGTGTTCAGGCTCGTTTCGAACAGGCGCTGCCCTTGACACTGAAAAGCCGGGGTCTGTTCCGCAGGAGGCTTCTGTAGCAGATTGCGATGATCCTTTCTTCCCCAAAAGGTGCTAAATCCCCAGTCAGACCGCGGTGCGTTTGAAAAATAGTGTGTCAGCCCTCTTTAGCTGCCTTGTGCCGGCACAGGGGAGGGCAGGGGCGTCTGTGAGGCTGCAGGGGAGAGGGGAGCAGAGCACGGGTTGAAGCGGTGACGCGTTCAGGTCCATTTAGGTCCATCCTTCTGCTCCCCTCCAGCAGAAAATTCCTGTTTCCCTTAAGGTGTCATTATCCTGATGATAAGGGGGACTTTGTGTACAAGCATTTAAAACGCTGGTGGTTGCTAATAAAAGCTTCCCCATTGCCCTGTGACTCAGTTCCGCTTCGCACCCTGGTGCAGAGGAGTTGCGAAATCGGCCTCTGCTCCGGTTCACCTGCCTCCACGCATGGCGAGGAACACCGAGGAGCTGAACGCGGGGCACGAGGACGGCTCGTTTTCCCTTTTGAAAGCATCAGCCGGCCTGATCTCCGGGGAGATTCCTCCTATTGCCTTCCCCTGAATGAAACACGCGGTCCTCTTCCGAAAAAGCGTGGTTTGGGGTCAGTCCTGGCAGAGCTGGAGCGGTCTGCAGAGCCGCGCTCCGCAGCCTCCTTTCGCCTTGGTTCAGGTGACCTGTTTATCAAGTAATTAGTAGTTTCTGGTCCCCAAAACACGTAAGGGGATTGCAAAATGACAGTCGTGGCCTTCAGATGATAAGGGGTCATCAGGTGCTGGAACCAGTAGGAGTGGAAGAGCGAGGGTAGGGCTGGTATTTCCCCTCACCCCACGCACGGGTTGTTGGAGGGAGGAAGTGAGTTGCACCATCCCTCTCCTCAGGGCAAGTCGTGGCCCCAAATCTATTAAAATCCCTTTTCGAGGAGCTGTTGCAGGAACCAGGGAGTCATCATTCCGGTGACTGTAGGGAAGCGCGCTCTCTCTTCCCCCTCACCTCTCTGCTCAGCTTCCCCGCTCCCCTCGAAGCTTCTCCTGCACTAACGGGTTGCAAAACCCTTTCAGAAAATCTCAGATACCCGAAGGCGACTGCGCAGAGGCCCAGAAAAAGCGGCTGCTTTTCTGTTCCCCGGGCGTCTTCCCCGCGGAGGAGCCGGGGCTGGGTTAATGTTTGTCTCCTGGCACGGGTTCCTTGGGCTTGGAGGGGAGAGGCAGAGTTGCCCGGGGTCGGAGTCAGGCCCCTCACCGGACTGCAGCTCGGCTGGGGTTGTTGGCTGCGGGGGCAGAGCGAAATGGAGTGATAAATCTGGAGAGCGAATGAGTCGATAAAAGAGAGCTCGCAGCGCAGGTGGAGGGAAGCTGCGGTTCCTTCTTGGCAAGGGGCTGCCGGGGCCGGGAAGCGCCGCCGGTCCTTCTTTGCCGGACGGCGCGAAGACGATATCCCGGGTCTCCGGCACCGGTGTGCCTCCCCGCCACCGGCTGCAGCCCTTTTGCCAGCACGAGGGGCGCTGCCAGCGCCGGGGGGGTTTGCTGCCCTGCCTCCCGGGCACACCAGAGCATCTTGGCAGCTGAAGACTCGGAGCTTTCTTCAGAGTTAGGAGTCTGGGCAATAAAACATTTAAAAGCAATCAGCGGGGACTGAAAAGCAAACAGGCCCGGGTGAAAACAAACACGGCCATTCTGATGTTGAGGTTCGCTAGCTGGAGCCAGCGTCGGCTGCCTGCCAGCATCTCACCCAAGGGCAGTTTCTTTTTTGGCGAAGGGAAACGTAACTCCCAAGTCCACATCAAAGCAGCTGCTGCCAGCGCGGAGGCAGCAGGCAGAGAGTCAGCGCGCTCAGCCCGAGCCGGCTGGCTGCCATCGTCCCGGTCTTTCCTCCTCAGCCAGAGGAAGCGGCTAGGCCAAGTTTATTTGGGGCTGCTGCCAGTCAGGAGGCTGAAGGCAACCGGGTTAATCCCTGGGCAGGTCCTCGGTGCCTCTCTGGCGCACCGATCCTGCCTGGCTGCTCGGTGTCGCGCCGAAGCGCCTGGCTGGTTCTGCTTTGCAATGTGGAAATGTCTCTAAGCCAGTTGAATCTCGGTGTGCGTCCTGCGCGGGGCTCCAGATGGCCAAATTTTCCCTTTTTTTTAATTTAATTTTTTTTTTTTTTAACCTCTTCCAGAATATGCTGAGTTTTTGCACTGCAAATCCAAAAAGTTCACAGATTTTGACGAGGTGCGGCAGGAGATCGAAGCAGAAACCGACAGGGTGACGGGAACGAACAAAGGCATCTCTCCCGTCCCCATCAACCTCCGCGTCTATTCGCCGCATGGTGAGCGAGCTGTTTCTCTGCCCCGGGCCTCCGTGTGTCAAAACACTGTGAAAGAAGAAAAGGCGGCATTTGCATACACGGTGGCTGTGGGATTTAGCCCAGCCTGTGTCCTAAAAGCAAATGCCGGCTGCTACGTGTGCCTGGCTGGTCTTACACCGGCCTGGGGGTCGATGGGGGCTGCCGGGGCCACCCCCTGAGCAAATACAGCAGTAACTCTTCCTTGAGAGGGGATTTTAAGGCTTGCAGAGGGGTGGATCTGTCAGCAGATCTGAAGAGATCCGGCTGCAGGGCTGACAGCTCCCAGCGCCAGGCCCTTGACCCCCAACGGCGGGCGGTCTCTTGTCCTTTCAGTGTTGAACCTGACTCTGATCGACCTCCCGGGTATCACCAAAGTGCCGGTGGGGGACCAACCGCAGGACATCGAGTACCAGATCAAAGACATGATCCTGCAGTTCATCAGCAGGGAGAGCAGCTTGATCCTCGCTGTCACGCCGGCGAACATGGACCTGGCCAACTCGGACGCGCTCAAGATGGCAAAAGAAGTCGATCCTCAAGGTAAGATGGACGTGTCCTCCTGCCTGTCTCTGCCCATGCCGCTGCTCCAGCCCAGGCATGGAGTGATAAAGCCTTCAGCGGCTGTCATGGCGGAGTCTCAGCAATCAATTCCCCGATTTTGGTACCAGAGGGTCTCCTTATCCCTCCTCCTCCTCTCACAGAGGACTCTCCGTCCTCTGGCAGTTGAGGAAGGGCCAGCGGTTCCACTCCTGGCTGGCGAGTCCGTGTTTGTTCTGGTTACACACCCGCGCGCTTCCTTTTGATGCGTTCTGTGAAATGAGATTAATCGATTGCCCGTTTGTGTGGCCGCTTCAGGCTTGCGGACGATTGGAGTCATCACCAAGCTGGATCTGATGGATGAAGGCACGGATGCCAGAGACGTGCTGGAGAACAAGCTGCTCCCTTTACGAAGAGGTATAATGAACCACGAAGGCTTTGCGTCACCCCGTATCCTCCCCCCCACAACCTTCGTCTCTCGCGTGGAGAGAGTGGCGTTTCAAAACGAGTCGAAGGGCAGCTCCTGTGCTCTCCGGTGTCTGCTGGGGAGCCCGGGCCCTCCGTGCCGCCCTTTGCTCCGGGAGAAGTGGCTGTGGATGGCGGTACGGAGCTGCACGGCCCTGCTCGGACACCTTTCAGCTGGGCCTGTCCGTAGCAAGAGCCAACGTGTCCTCTTGCAGGCTACATCGGCGTCGTTAACCGAAGCCAGAAGGACATCGATGGTAAGAAGGACATCAGGGCAGCGCTGGCAGCCGAGCGGAAGTTCTTCCTTTCTCACCCGGCTTACCGGCACATGGCCGACCGGATGGGCACCCCGCATTTGCAGAAGGTCCTTAACCAGGTAGGCTTGGTTCCCTTCCGGAGTGTTTTGCGGCGCTGGTGTTTATCTCTGACGGACGAGGGATGTTCCTGCGGGCGGTCTGGTGCAGAGGAGGGGGTCTCAGTTATCTCCATTCTTTTGCAGCAACTGACCAACCACATTCGGGAGACGCTGCCTTCGCTGCGCAGCAAACTTCAGAGTCAGCTGCTCTCCCTGGAGAAGGAGGTTGAGGAGTACAAAAACTTCCGCCCCGATGACCCCACGCGAAAAACCAAAGCTTTGTTACAGTAGGTTTCTCTCACTCAGCGCTGCGTTCCCGGTGCCTCACCTGGCAGAGGAGATTCACCTCTCCCAGCCAGAAACGTTGCTGGCACAGAAATAAACTCGCTCTGCTCTTCACGCGAGGCTCATTTATCTCAGCCGGTGGCTTCTTCCAAGGAAGAGCCCGGAATAGCCCCGTCACTGGGAGCGAGCGGTGCTGGTGGATGGCCTTGCCAACTCCAACGGTGCTAAGCTGGCACCTAGGAGAGATTCCGTGTCCTCCGGCCCTTGTCTGGCAGGCTGCTGGGAAGGACAAGGAAAGCCTCTCCCAGAAATGCCCGCTGAGCATCTCTGCGGGCAAGAATTAGCGTCTCGTGCTTGCTGTGCTCTGCGTACGTGACCCGCCTGTCCTAAAGCAAACGGTTTGGTCTCGGGATTAGAAAGGACAACTTGCGTCTGTCCTTGACCTGCCCACGTGCTCTTTAGACTACGGCAAAAGGGAGGTTTTTGCTTCTGCAACTCCAGCAGAGGGAATTGGGAGAACTTCTGCGCAGCCCTGAGGAGCTGAAGCAGAGCTGGTGGGGTGGTGCTGGCTGTCGGAGGCGGTCTGGGTGTCTGTCCGTCCGTTGTACTCGGCTGGCGCCCCTTTAATCCCGTTGCTTCTCCACAGAATGGTCCAGCAGTTCGGTGTGGACTTTGAGAAGCGGATCGAAGGTTCGGGAGACCAGGTGGACACACTCGAACTCTCCGGGGGTGCCAGAATCAATCGCATTTTCCACGAGAGATTTCCTTTTGAGCTAGTGAAGGTAAAGCTGGCCTGGGGAGCGCGCGTGCTGCCTAGATAGCGTCGGGCAGGCTCTGTTCCTACAGAAAGCGGCACGTGGTTGGGAGGGGCTGAACTCCCTCTCGCCCAGCTGCGACATCCACGCGGAGCTGAAGTCCGGCTCAGCCCCGGCAGTCCCTCAGCACCGGGGTGCCTTTCCCTTCCTGGTACTTGGAGGTGTTTACAGAAGGAGGGGACGTTTTATTAGAGTCGGTCCTGCGTTTCGCTGCATGCAGCGGGCTGTCATTTCTGGGCGGCGATGCCTGGCTTGAGCGCTGGGCTTGCAACGGGGAGGTTGCAGAGCAGGGAGGAGGATATCAAAGCAGGGTACTAGAAAGATCTCAAGATGCGGGGTAAGTAAACCACAGAGAGCGAGCCAGTCTGGCCAGGATAGAGAGCAGCCTCCGAACCTGCTTGTGAAGTGCCTCGTGGGCTGAAGACGATGAGTGCTTCAGGCAGGCGGCGGCCTCTTGCGATGCTGCAAAAAGAAGGGCTGAAGCAGGAGCCCGCTTGCGCGCCCACGTGATTGCCAGAAGTTGCTTGCCGTAAAAACCTAACTGTGGCTTTCCTCCCTATTCAGATGGAGTTTGACGAGAAGGACTTGAGGCGAGAAATAAGCTATGCAATTAAAAACATCCACGGTGTGAGGCAAGTATCGGAGCGGCGCGGTCACGGATCCTGTTCTCCATAGAGTAGATCAGTAAGCCTGGCCCGCGGGATGCGTGTGATGGGAGCTTTCCTGCCGAGGGAGAGGTGATACCTGTCGCTGTCAGCTCGTCGTCCGGTGTCGTGTGGAGACCAGCGTTTGCTGAAAATGGACGTTCCTTGCCTTTTAGAGGGAATTCAAGGGGTAGCTCGGCCACCCCGTGTGTCACTCCAGCATAGCGGGCGGTCTCGGTTAGCAGAGTCAGGCTCGCCCCGCTCCCCGGAGAACCCAGGGGAGGCTGCAACGCAGGCGCTGAGCTGAAAAATTTCCCTTTGTGCCTTCAGTTCAGCCGCTAAAATAACCTTTATCTTTCCTCTTACATTCCTGTAAGCGGGGGAAGAAATGACCTTGAGAGAAAGGTAGGGAACGGGAGTTAAACCTTCTCGCTAAAGGAGGGCTCCAGGTCCTGGCTGTAGGCGTGCGTGCTGGGGAGGAGTTGCCTCGCTGGGGAGCGGTGCGTCCTGCGTGGGTGCTGCTCAGCCCGTCCAGCACAGACCTGTCAGGGGGGCGGGGGGAAATTAGGGACCCCGAAGAGGAATGGCGTTAAATGCACGTCCTCCTCTTGGCAGGCCAGCTCTCCTCTGGCCTGGTGCTGTGATGGGAAAAGAGAAACGTAGAGTTTCTTCTCTTTGCTTTAACGCTCTCCTCTCCCCGAGGAGTCGCTCGGCCTGCTGGTGGTGTATCCGTTTTCCCTAAACACCACCAAAAAGGTTAATTCCCATTTCCTTGCGGTGCTGATGAACCTGGGCTCTCGCTCTCATTGGTGGGGGGGAAGTAGCACCCTAATTCGAGGGGTTGGAGGGGTTGGAGGGTGCTACCACGAGGTGGGGGGGCGGCGGTGCCAGCACCCCGTCCCCTCTGAGGGGTTGTGGCAGCCCCAACGGTGGGGGGAAGAGCAGGGTTCAGCGATGCCGTGGATCCAAGACCGGGGCCGCCCCAGCTCACGGCGCTGGGGAAGGAATTGCTCTCCAGGACGCAGCCGATCGCCTCCAAACCTGATCACCCATTTTGTTTTTTTCTCTGCCATGTCTCTGCCCTCTCGCCCCGCCTGCGGATTCCTGTAGGACGGGGCTCTTCACCCCAGACTTGGCATTCGAGGCCATTGTGAAAAAGCAGGTGGTGAAGCTGAAAGAGCCTTGTCTGAAGTGTGTCGACCTCGTTATTCAGGAGTTAATCAATACAGTTAGACAGTGTACCAGTAAGGTATTGAACCGGCTGGAGGCAATCCAGCCCCTTCCTACCAGTGGGATGGGGAAGCAGGAGCGATGCTCTAACCTGCCTGCCTTGCCTGGTTTCCCCTCCAAAAAAAAAAAAAAAAATTAAAAATAATAAAATCGGGGAGCCCCCTGAGCAAATTGGATGCTTCTGAGCTTTGACTCGTGCCTCCTAACGTGGAGTCCTTGGATGCCCCTTGGAGGGGATCGGCCGGTCCGTGAGTCAGGGATGCCGAGGACGGATCGCCCAGCGCTGGCAGGGTCCCCGAGCCTCCCGGGCATCCCGACGGACAGGGTCGGGATTTCTGGGGACGCTCGACAAGACGCTTGGCTTCCCACGTCTGTCACCCTCCCGGGGACAGCACGGCTCTCGCGGCGAGGGGCTCTCCGGGGCCCCGACTGCGGCGGCAGGTTAGAGGGGGTGCTGCCGGCCGGGGCTTTGTTCCCGGTAGGAGCCAGGCAGGTGGGCAGGCTGCTCTTGGATCCTGGTACCTCTCTTAGCACGTGTTTTCTCAAGCTGCAGTTTAAACTGCTGCTTCTCAGCACTCTGGGAGTCCCAGGAACGTGGAAACAAAAGCCGGGGACGGCAGTTCCAGCGAACAGTCTGGTGGCATGCCTATAAATCCAGCAGTTCAACGTCTGCAATTAATAAGCTGCTTGATAACAAGCGCGTTTGAATTTCAAAAGGTTCCCGCCCCCCAATTGTCTTTTTGCCGTGGAAGCGTTAATTACCCTGAAGCTGCGCGAGGGCCCTGGATAAACGGCCCATTTCCATATTTAATAACCGGCTTCTCAGAGTGACTCTTTTCTTCTTTTAATTTTTTTTTCTTTTTTTTTTTTTTAAACCTCGTTCTGGTAGCACCAAAAGATACGCCTTAAACTGAAAAGAGGGCAGGAAAAACAGCTCCCCTCTCCTTCCAACGCTTACATTATTTAAAAAAAAATAAATAAATTTAGCTACATACGGGCGAGAACGTGCAAGCATCCGCGACGGTTGCTACCCAGAGTGCTTTTGTGGAGCAGAACAGTTTAAATGCTGACCTGGTTCTGTCAGTGGTAGGACCGGTGGGGGTTTGCTGGCGGGTCAGGAGTTCTCCGCTCTCTCTCGTTGCCAGCGTGGTTGACTGTGATCTGGGTGACGTGAAGAAGCCAGCGCTTCCTGCCGAAATTCCTTCCGCCTCAAATACTCAGGGAGGCTCTTGCCCCGAAGCTGAGTTGAAATTCGGTGTTTTCCGAGAGCTGGGTCTGAGTAATCCAGTCTAGAGAGAAGCCAGGAGCCTCTGCGGGGGTTTTCCTGTGCTCAGGCCGCGCTGCCGTCCCGTACGCGCGGAGGCGAGACACCCTCTGATCACTGAAACAGCCCCCGAAGCCGCGGGGAGTTTGGGGTCCGGGGCTGAGCCTGCCCGTGCTGCCTGCGAGAGGCAGGGGAGCCGAGAGGGGACCGATCACCCCGACAGCTCCAAGGGGCCCGAAGGAATTTCTCAGGCAGGCACTGCAGCTTCTTCCTTTGCACGTTACTAACCATAATTTAAAAAAAAAAAAAAAATCTCATTTTTCTTTTCTTTTCTGTCTTTGTTGCTATTTCCCCCCCCCCCCGCCCCTGCACTCCACTTGGTGTTTCGCTCTCCCTCTCTGCACGGTGCAGGACGGGGCTCTTCACGCCCGACATGGCCTTTGAAGCCATAGTGAAAAAACAGATTGTAAAGCTTAAAGAGCCCAGTTTGAAGTGTGTTGATCTGGTGGTCTCAGAGCTGGCCACGGTCATTAAAAAGTGTGCCGAAAAGGTAACGGGTCTTAATTCATCCCTTTTTGTCTAATCTGAACATCTGGAATATATTTGCTCCCAGGACCCAGCCGACCAAAGTGGGTTCAACCACAAGGTTGTCACTAATTTTGGGGGACGCCGTGCCCTTCTGACACCCGAACGCTTGTCGGAAATGCCGGCAAATACAGACGTAGCGTTAACTCGGCTTCGCGGCACGGGTCCTGCCGAGACATATTGCACAGGTGTTTGCTCGCCCCCGTAACAGCGAAGGCTAAAACCGCTCCTCTATTGCTGAGATCCCACCTCCCTTGCCTTGCTTAGCCGTAGCTCGCGCTCCGTGCCGTGAAAACCCGGATCTGCTTAACCGTGGGGTCCGAGGGCGGGAGGAAAAAAAAAAAAAAATCTGGATTCGTGCGTTTGGCATTGCTTCGAAGGCCCCCGGGAAGGGGATTCTGCTGATCTTGTCGGATCTAGTGAAGAGAATCAAGTCTGTCGCTTTTTCCACCCCTGAGCCCCAGTTGTGTCCTCCCGGCAGAACTGGGGCTCGGTCCCGTCTGTCCTCCGTCCCCTTCGTGAGCGTCTCCTGTCGCTGGCTTTCTGCGGTGAGCGCTGGAGGCTGCCACGTTCCGATCAGCAGCGGTTTTTCCCCGGCCTTCTCCCTTTCTTTTCAGCTTGGTTCCTACCCCAGGTTACGAGAGGAGACGGAGAGGATCGTTACCACTCACATCAGGGAACGGGAAGGCAAAACGAAGGACCAGGTGAGCTCACGCGATCTTCGGCTTGGCTAGAGAGCGGGGAGAAAGCCGAGCTGCTGGGTGCGAGGACAAAAGCGAGCCCTGGCCGCGCTCCGCAGCAGCCGGTGCTTGGACCCGACCGGCCGCCCGGCATCTCCCCCACTCACGATCCCAAAGCTCCCTCTCGCGGCAGCGATGCGGCGTGCTGCAGCTCTGGCATCTCCTGCGCGGTCACCCGTGTCCCCGGGCACGACCCTGGGGCTCCGTGGCAGCTCTGACCGAGCAGTGCCGGAGCTGTGGGTGTTCAGCCCTCCCTGTGGGACTCCTAACGTGTAAACCTCCTTCCAGATCCTCCTGCTGATCGACATTGAGCTCTCTTACATCAACACTAACCACGAAGACTTCATTGGATTTGCCAAGTAAGTAATTTACCGGTGGGATGGCTCCTCAAACTCTTTTTATAAACGAGGCTCGTGGTCCTGTCCCCAGTTTGCAGAGGAGGCCTGCGGGTTACGTTACCCTTTCAGGGTCACCGACGTGAAAAGTGGTAGAGGAGTCTCCCACGCCTCAACGTAATTCACCAAAACCGTATCGGCACCTTTTTGCACCCGAGTTCTCTCAGATTTGGGATACGGGAGCTCCGTTTCCCTGCTTGCCACCCGGCCAGTGTTCGAGGGCCTGGAGATCTGAGCTGCCCCACGTCATTCCTCAGACTTTAGCCCGAAGCAGGGTTTGTAAATGCTGCTCGTTAGGGCAGAGAGCGTGAAAAGCTGGAGTCGGGTGGCTCGGCCTCAGACAGACGAACTGCTTAGTGCCCGCTCACAGGAGCGCTTACGATGAATTGAGGTAATTAAGGCTGCTGCTGCCCTTCAGCAGAGACGTGGGGATTTTCCGTGCCCCCTGGCCGCACTACGGGAAGGTGAAACGCCTCTCGTCCTGTCCCAGCGGAGCTCTCGGAAATGTCTCCCCATCCTTTGAGCCTGTCCCTGGTAATCCTCTGCCCGGGCAGGCGAGGCCGGGACCAGGAGGGGGGGGGCTCTCCTCTTAGTCTGTCTTCCCTCGGCTTCGGCTTTCGGCCAGAGGATGGCTAGCGTTTTTCATCCGTGCAGCCCCAAACCGGGCGATAACTTTTCGGAAGCGCCCAGAGGGTCCAGCTCAGGTGTCCCCGCACGGAAAGAGCGGAGGCGAGCGGCTCTGCCTGGAGCTTGTCACCGTCTTCGCCAGCCAGAGCTCACGCCACCTCCTCCTCTTTAAATTCACGTAGTCTTCCTCTTGTTTTCTTCCCCTCCCGCCCCCCCTTTTTTTTTTTATGTCTCTCCTTTTCACCTTCATTCGCAGTTCCTTCCTCTTCTCCTAATCTCTCCTGTTTTTCCTTTGAACCATCATCTCACTCTTTCCTCTGGACTCCTCTGAAACTCTCCCACTCCCCAGCTGTTACACTGAGCAGCACATGACGACAGGGTGGGTACCCGCTCAAACAGCATGTCCTGGAGTGGCTGGGGCAGCCCCGCTTGCGCCTTCCCCTCCCCGCAGCCTGGAGGGACGTTTGACGAGAGCTGGAGAGGCTTCTCCTCCAAGCTCAGCTTTGGATTTGCGCTTGCAGTGGAACTCGGCCACGGGAGAGCTTCCCGCTCCCGTCCGGGATGCCGCGACGCTTGGGCTGGCTCAGACTTGGGTGCCCGGCTCGCCTCGTGTCCCGAGGGTTTAGGGAGGAACCGTGAGGATCAGGGCAGGCAGAGAGCGATCTCCCAAATTCCCCCAGCCGGCAGGTCAGGGATGTCCTGGGTCGGAGGGACGGTGGCTGCTGTCAGTCCGGTCCCGCAGTCACCTTCCCCAGGGAAAGGACCCCGTTTGTGCTTGTAAACTGCTGCTCCGTGGGGCGTCCCGGCGTTATTCTAACTGTTTTCATGGATTTTGTTCCTGCTCCTGACTAACGGTTACGTCCCGCACCTCGCCCCTCGTCTCTTTGGTTGCTCAGGAGAGACAGGTAGCTTTCCCTCTGGTGCAGGTATGCTCTTCTCCAACCTGGGGGGGGGGGAACTAGGAGGCTGCAGGTGTTTCTGGAGACAAATCCTTCTGGTTATCGGCCTTGCGGTGGTAGGGGTGCATCGGCTCGGCTGGGTTCACGGACAGAAATCCCTTTTGAATCAGCAACCGCTGCTGATCTGCTTGGTGTTTCCTCTCCTGCGAGTTACAAGCTTGCCCCCCCTGGAACAGGCAGGCCTGTAAATGCCTGGAGATAAGGACTGTAAGGAAGGAGGTAAAGGTGTCCGGGTTGGAAAGCCCCGTCCCGTCCCCCCCCTCGGTACTGCTGTCTCCTGTACGTTCAGTCCTGGGCAAAACTCTGGAAGGGGCTCCTCTGTTCCGCGTTGCAACGTGCTGGCAGCACGGAGTCTGGGTGGTCTTGGTTGAATTTTACGTGTCGGGCTTCCCCTTTGGACTCGGCTCTTCCTTACGGCATTCCGGGTGGGAAGCGTGTCGTGGCCGCGTGGGCTCTGAGCGCTCGTCGCTTTGCTTTGCCTTCCCTGCCTGAAGCTGCTCTTTTTTCTTATTTCAGCGCGCAGCAAAGGAACACCCAGACGAACAAGAAAAGAGCCATCCCGAATCAGGTACGGCCGCCGGCTCCCCGGTCCTCCCTCGTCGCGTGGGGCAGAGGTAGCTCTCCAGGATCCCGCTCCAGCAGTCATCAGAGCGACCCGGAGCTGCGTTTCGCAGCTCTTGAAATTGGGATTCGAGTTGATCCACAAACTCCTTCCTTGAGGGATATTTGACACTGGGGTTGGAGGCGGGAAAGACGGAGCTCCGGCTCACGGAGCAGGAGCGTTTACTCCGCAGGAGCTCGTCTAAACGCAGCGGGAGTCGGGACAAGCCGGGCGGCACGTGCTGCTGGAGGAGCCCCCGTGCTCTGACGTGGGGCAGGGTCTGGCCTAACTGCCCGGTCCTGCCCCCGTCGATCCAGACCGGCCCTCCGGGGTGGGGGTGGAGGGAACGGGGACCAGGAGGAGCGCAGGGACGTGCCCGGCAGCCGTGTCAGCCTCAGTTCTGTCTCATCATGCAGCCTCCCGCTTCCGAGAGGGTGTTTGCTATCCGGTGTGCATGACTGAGAGCAGGACTGGAAGCGCCCCCTTGCATGGTGTTAGGTCTTGCAGTACCTAATGCAGACACTGCCTATTGTTTGGAAAGAATGTAATGAAATATTAACACTGTAAAATTATAATTAATAGCATGTAACTGTTTTTCTTTTGCTGTTTTTCTGCTTTTTCCTACCATTTTTGTGCTTCCTGCTCTCTTCTCCCTTCCATCACTTTGTTTTTCTTCACTGTTCTGTCTCCTTGTCCTGCTTTTTTTTTCCCCCCCCTTAATTTTGCGCACCTAAAGGGTGAGATACTGGTAAGTACCCACATAGTGTGATAGTGCTGGTAGACGACACCCAGTGATGGACGTGGCCCTGCCAGAAAGACCTTTCAAACCTAAAACGACGCCTCTCGCTTCCCAGAATTGAGTACGCTGATGGCGGAGGGAGGACAGGATTCCCCGGGGGGAGCAGCTGGGCTCCGTGGGCTTAGTCTAGAGACAGAAATTCGGTCTGTTCCCTTCATCCCCGTGCCTGGGCTCGTCCCGCGGCCGAAAAAAAAAAAAGGGCTCGGGGCCGATCCCTGCCCATGCCACGACCATCGGGCTGTCGGCGCTGCCTGGCATCTGCCTGTGCTCGTTGGGAACGGGTCTAGGGAGAGCTGGATACTGGGATTCAGGGTGAGTACTGGTTTTGCTGGGAAGCAAGAAGCCAAAATCTTTGGGTTTTAGCACAGAGCTGCCTGCTGCCGCGGTGGGACGCGGTTCCCATCGAGTGGTGGCAAGGGCTGGAGAGAAGCTAGTCCTTAGGCAGGGGAGTCCCTCTGCCCGCGTTTTGGGCAGGCGCGGCAGGTAGGAACTCGCCCCCCGCCCCCGTTCGCAGCAGCTGCCCGTGGGGCTGGAGGTGCTTTGCCTCCCCCAAGCTGCCTTTTTTGGGTTTGAGGTTGGGTCCCGACCTCGTGCCGGCTGCCAACGGATTTACCGATGCCGGCCGTGGCGTCGGCACGCTGCACGGCTGGCGCGGAAATCCGGCAAGAAGCCCTCTTCTTCCGAGGTGCCTCAGCTCCCAGATGTTAGCAGCTGGTGGAGGCAAACTTTGGGTGACCGTCGGCTGCTTCGAGCCTCGTTATTCAGCCAACAGAGAGGTTTTCCTCAAGCGTACTCACTTCTGGGGAGGTGGAGGGCCGCGTTTCCTCCAAATAGAAGAGAGTTTCCCTGTCTGCGGTTGAGCGATCCCCTCTGGGGGCGGTGGGGTTGGGGGGGGGGCCAGTCCTGACCCCGCTGCTCTGGGCTTGGAGCCGAGCATCTCGCCAGCGGTCCGAGAAAATGGAAGTGTCTGAGAGGGAAGCAATCTCCAAACCCCGGCTTTGGGCTTTACAGCCTCGTGGATCGCGGCTCGGGTATTGCCTCGGTCCTTCGGGGGCGGCTTCAGCGCCCGAATGTCTCCCCGGGGAAGGAAGCCAGGAGAAGAATTTGGCTCCTGCAGCTGGGGATGGGCGCTGGGCTGCTGGATAAAGCCAGAAGGTTGGAGGTGAAGTTCCCCGGCGTCAACCGCCTCTGATCAGCCACACAGTCCCATGAAAAAGCGGCTGCAGGTCAGGCGCTAGGTGCTTTCTTACCTCAAAAATGGGTTTTATGAGGCTGCTGTGACAGCCCGGTTACAGTGAAGGGACGGCAGCGGGAGGGACGTGGTGGCGAGGCAGCCGCCCTGCCGCAGCGCGGGCAGCGCCCGTCCCGCTCTTCCCAGGAAGGTTTGTACCTTCTGCTCTGCGAAACCCCGTGACTTACCAACCACATCCGCAGCTCCGACAGTCAGGGAGGGCCCCGTGCCCGTTTCCCGGCTCTTCCAACTGTTCAGACACTTCCATTTTCTTTTAGCACTGCCCAGATGTTGCTGCAAAAACAAAGGAAAACTCCCAAGGGCCCGTCTCTTGCCTCCCACACGATGATTTCTGTGCAGGGCCGCTCTCCCATCACTGGCTGTGCGGACGTGATCGTGCTGGGTGATGGGAAGGTGGAGATCTGACAATTAAGGATTCAAGGCGCTAGCCCAGTGCCGGGCTGCTTCTGATTCGGAGCCGGGCAGAGCTCTGGAGCCCCTCTGCAGGGGAAGCTCGCCCGGCTTACGAGCCCTAAAACCATCGGTGCTCTCACCAGTATCAGTCGGTCTTAAAGGAACTTTCTTCTGAGCTCTCCGCTGTGCTGCTCGGTGCCAGGCCAGAGCCTTTCTCTCTCCTCCTCCTCCTCGACCTGCGTTTGGGGATAGAGGCGGAGGCGTTCTGGGTCCTGCCTCGAGCCAGCGCACAGCTGGGGTGTCTGCGGCTCTGCAGGGTGCCCTCCCCTCCTCTACCGTTTAGCAGAAGAAATCAAATCTTGGCTTTTCTCTAACACTCCAGCTCCCTCTACGCTCCACGGGCCCTCTCTCCATCCCCGTGCTCTTAAGGCAGATTCCCTGTTCCTTATAATCCCCTCCAAAACTGTCCCAGCACCTGCCAGAGCCTCTAACCCGGCTCGCAGGACTTGCTTTGCTGCTGAACCTTTTCCCTCTGCCCTTTCCTTGTCCCTGATCCTCTCAACTGCTCCATCTCCCTCCCTCCTCCCTCTGTTCCTTTAAAACCAGACTCGGTTCAAATTCAGAGATGTTTTTTTAAATGCGAATCGGGCTCTCAAACACGCCAGAGCGAATCAGAAGGTGAAATCTTTACTCTGACAACCTCTGCCATCTTAATTTCAGGGCTCCTTCCTTCCCCTCGCCAGAAAAATCTGTATGAGTTAAGTTTTAGCTCTAGCTGCCTGTGCCCGCCGGCGCACTGAGCTTTGTCTGTGCCTAACACGGTGGATTTTGTCGTGGCTTTTGCGTTGGCAGCCACCTGAGCAGCCTGAAAACGAGAGCGGCCCGAGCTCCATCCCTCGGCAGGTTCCCCAGCAGCGCACGGAAAAGCCTCGGCACGAAAGGGCTGGCGCTGGCTCCGTTTTACCCGCTTAATCCCAGCGTTGAGATTAAAGCCTTGCCTTGGTCTCGAGCGCAGCTGCTCAGAGCTGGTTCCCGTACAAGCCACAAGTACAAACTCTGCATCTCGCTCGTGTCTAACTCTTCTCTGCTTAACCGCAAGGGTTTGTTCGTTCTCCCTCCCATCCATGCTTTGGACTGACTTGAATCAACCCCCCCAGATGCATTTTCCCCACGTCTGCCCATTACTAACCCGTGTGGTGGTACTAACCTCTGTGAAGTGCTGGGGTAGAAAAGCTGTGGCCCCGGGGCACCGGCTTTGCCGACCTGCCGCCGAGTCTCTCCCTGCCGCCGGGATGCTCGGCGCGGGGCACCTGAAGCATCCCGTAACGCGGGATACCGCTCGCGTACCGGGAAGACGGGTGTGGGTGCCAGGCTGCTGAACGGGGGAGGTTCTTGTGCTGTGCTACCTCCCAGCTCGGCTGGGCTCTCCCTAAATATATCAGGTCCCGCAGGAGCGGGCGCTTGTCGGGCAGCTCTCCCGCGGTTTTCGGGTCTCTAGCAGCGGTCGGCGTTGCTGTTTGCGAGGCAGCTCCTGCCTCGGGGAGGTCTGACCCTCCGCCTCCGGTGCCTGGGTGCCTCCAGAGCAGAGTCCCAGCTGGATGGGGTGACACAGCAGAAGCAGCCAGGTTTGGGGACCCTCCGTTCCCCCTCTTTACCTGGGAGCCGGTCGTTTGCAGGCAGACCGGCATCTGGAGGTGCAGCATGGTCCTGCCGTGCAGCTCACGGAGCGGCCGGCGTAGCAGCTCCGCAGTAAAACCGCGGGGGCGATGGTGAGAAGAATGCCGCTCCCCCGCAGCCCTGGTAGGGAGAGAGACTTGCAGCTCGGTCTAAAGGCTTCTGCCGCAGCCCTGGGGTCTGTGCCGAGCCGCGGTGACCTTCCTCTCCGTACAATAGCTCCCAGAACAATGGAGGAACCCCGCCGGGCAGAGCGTAATCTTGCCTGCATTTGAAACGCTTAGAAAACTCCCAGCCTGTCCCAAAGGCGGTGGCTGTGCGGCTGGTGGAAGTCAATCTGCCGCCCCTCTCGTGGGAGGCCGGCGGGAGCAGCTGGGCAGGGTCTTACCCTCTGCTCGGCCGAGCAGCGTGCTCGCTAGTCCCAGGCCAGCCCTGGATTGTCCGGACTCAAGGCTGGGAGCGATTCCAGCTTCCAGCCCGTCTCCGCTGCCCGCTCTGGCAGCCGTGAGCGGTTTGTGATAATTCACGATGTTTTCCAGCAGGCAGAGAGGTGGGGATCTGCTGTCGCTGAGGGGCACCCAGCGATGGCGGAGCTGTTCCATGAGGACTTTTGTCTTGGGGGAGCCGTTACAGGCGCAGGGACGCTCCTTGGCATCAGTAGGGTGGTTCCCCTCTAGCTCCGACGGTGCCGAGACAAGCGTGGGATAGTCTAGGGAGGGCTCCGCTGTGCGGTAGCTGCAGGGACCGGCTACGGCATTGTGCGAGCTTCCTCGCCACCGGCGCTGGGAGAGAGCACAAGTGCCACGATGGAGATAACGGTCGGCCGTTAGCTCCCCGGGCTGATTTAGGACAGGGAACGCTCGCGCTTGCTCCGGACAGCGCGGTCCTCGTGCATTGTGTCGTGAAAAACTGCTGCTTGCAACATCAGGCTTTGGCAATCTCGCTTCAGCGCGCTGCTGCCCCGATTGCCGGCGGCTGCTGCTGCTACGTGTTGCATGTGAGGTCCGTCCGTGGGGCTGCGAGGGAGGCTTTCACCGGCGGGCTACGAGCTCGGCAAGAACTGCCGGGCTAGTCCTGCCTGCGAGGAGGCGGAGGAGCTGCCCTGTGGGGAGGCTGCTTTGAGGTAGGGGGCAACGCACAAGACGGGGAGTGGGTTCGGGTGAGAAACGCGGGATTCCTCGGTTGTAACGAGGCTGAGGGCTGCCTTGGCCCCACTCAGCGAGGGCGCGTGCTCACGGAGACCCTGAGCAGAACAGGGATGGGGAGAGCTGCTCCGGTAGTTGCTGGACCGGGTAAGTTGGTCGTTGCTCCTGGGAACGTGCCCCAGCTGATGGGGCTCGGTTAGTCTCCGCAGACCTTTCCTAGCTTTGCTCGCGGGCGGCGCGACGGCGGCTTTGAAACGGCCGGGACGGAGGCTGAGGTCTGCTTTTTACGGTGCTCCCGGCACCGCCGTGCTGCGTGCCGACCTTCAGGACCGACTGGCACCAGCACCCCTGTGTGGGACACCCCAAAACAGCCCTCAGCAGAGACCGTAATGCCCCCGCGCAGCTCCGGTCCTCTCTTAAACCCGAGACACGCTCTGAATTCCTGCCTGTCTCGTCCCGTTGGAGCAGTGGACCTTTTGCTCTCCGTCACCTCTCCTGTCCGGGGCCGGGCTGCTGCTGGCTGGCTGGCACCGGCAGCGAGGGGGAGTTAACGCGGAGTTGGGTTCGGGATCTGACCGTGCTGCAGCATCTTACCGCGAGCGCGGGCAGGGGCTCGCTGCTTTTCTCGCCCAGCTTTGGGAGCTAGAAGAGCTCCAGACGTCCCCCAACGTGCTGCTAGCTTACCTTTGAGATGGGGCCTCGAAATCTGCCTGGTTGAGGGTCTTCTGCTGAGGCTAGGGCTTTCTGTGAAGGGACTAGGTGGGCTTCTGGGCCCAGGAGCACTTCCCCTTGCTCTCCGTCCGGGGAACTCCCCCGGAGACTTCATGGTAGCCTGTAACCTCTTCTTCCTTCCCTCCCCTCCGCTCCCCACCACCGCTCCTCTGTCTCCAGGTGATCCGCAGAGGCTGGCTGACCATCAACAACATCAGCATCATGAAGGGAGGCTCCAAGGAGTACTGGTTTGTGCTGACGGCCGAGTCGTTGTCCTGGTACAAGGACGAGGAGGTACGTGCGAGCGGGGAAGGACGGGTTTTGGGGTGGGGGGAGGCTCTGTGATTCACCGGGCTCGGGTGAGAAGATCCTCAGGCTGGGGATGAGAATTAGCGCCCAGGACTAATCAGCGTCGTCCATCTCTTGGCGTGCAGGAGCGTGGGTCTCCTCTGGAGGGTGCCCTGCGGACACCGCACAGTCCCAGCCAGCAAATTCCATGTCTCCAGACACTCCCCCAGACCTCGGGATTGTGTAAACGCAGATAAACCGGGAGACACTGGCAAGCGGAGGTCCTACGGGATCCAGCTGCCCGGCCCCGGCCGAGCCTGGGGGGTTGGCCGCGCCGTGCAGGCACCCCCTGTGCCCTGCCTCTTTCGGGGAAGGTTTTCTTTGCCTCCCATCGCTGTTGTTGCAAGACCTGCAAGAAGGATCGGGGACCTCCCTTGACCTCCCTGCCCTATCCCAGCCCCCTAACCCAGCTCGGCAGCCGGTTCCCGGTTTAACCGCCTCGGCACAGCAAAGCCAGAGGAGCAATGCAGGTGGTCAGGAGGGAAACCATCTCCGTTCTGGCCCTGGGGAAAGGAAAACCACCAACGCTGCGCGGGGCTTGGCTGCGGGTAAAGGAAAACTTAGTCTTTGACCCGTGGGACCGTCAGTTTATTGTCACCAAGCCCTGAGCACCCCCCCCCCCCCCCCTTCGGCCGTTCCCCGTGGGGTTGCTGCGCTGGTCTTGCATCGTGCATCATCCGAAAGCCGCATTCGGGCAGGAGGTGCCGATGGGGTTAATATCCCCACCCCGGGGTGGAGCTGCTGCCGTCTGAGCGGGAAAGATCTTGAAGCTGGAGGGAAATGGGAAATGGGATCGGGGCTGGGCAGGAGCCGGCTGCAGCCCCTGCCGCCCTCCCGGCAAAGACGGCTGAGGCATCTCCGCTGCCCGAAGCCCGGGCAGGCCTGCCTGCGGCGGGCAGGAGGTGGGGTGCGTGCCGGGGGGGGGCATTGCACGCTGTCCCGTGCCCGTGCGCTGCCCCTGCCACCGACCGACCCTCCTCCAGAGCCGCCCCGTGAGCCTGGGGAGACCGAGGCACGGGGAGGGAACCCGATTCCCTCCGCTCCCGGGGTTTCTGTGTGCCGGGACCCCGCAGGTCCCTTCTTGTCCCCCGCTGGGTGTCTGGGAAGGGGCCGCTGCTGCTCCCGGACCCATTTGTCCGGCCCGTGTCGGGGGATCTGTTCCCCCAGCCCTCGGGCTGGACATCCCGCTCCCCGGCATGCCGGGGCTGCCGGGGTGTTGGTAGCTCACCCCTGCCTGGAAACGGCGTTTCACCGCTCAAACCCAAAGCGATTTCTTTGGGCTCAACCCTCCCGGGAACGGGATGGCGACAGGACCGGCATCTCCTGCCCGCTCCTTGTCCGAGCTGCCGGTGCCGGAGCCAGCATCTCCTCCGTGGCGTCGTGGTCTCGGCCGCGCCACTTTCATATTTCAGATTTTCCAGCATTTCCGCCCCCACAGTCTGAAAATCGGCCCGTGATCTCGCCTTTCCCCTTACGTCACCGGCCTCCCGGCCAGATGCTGCCGTGGGGGGGTGTGTGTGTGTGTGTGTGCGCGCGTGGATCTGGCTTGCAGGGTGTTTTGGGGGACACACAAGGGGTTCAGTGTGGCCGCTGCCTCGCCAGGGCCCGGCACGCAGGTCAGAAAAAGGAGACGTGAACACAACTTTTATTTCCCGGGAGCCGCTCGGCAGCTGGACATCGGGCGCGAGAGCAAAGCCCGGGCTTCCTTTGTTCGTCCTTTACCTTCCAAGCGAGCTGCAAAGGTGAACGTCTCTCCCGAACCGTGGAGTCAGATTTTTAACCTCTCTTCCCCGGCCACCCCCCCCCCCCCCCCCCAGCCCTCTTTTTAAATCTGCCTCCTAAAAGAGAAGGAAACATGTTGAGCTGATAAACCTCCCTCCGGCGTGCTTCCCCCCCCTCCCCTCGGAGCCCGCCGGTGCTCCCCTGGTTTCCTGCACGGAGGCCTCTCGGGGGGCACGTCTGGCCCCTCCGTGGCGGGTAATGAGAACCAGCCGGCCGGGGATGAATGAGGCTCTGTCTTCTGCAAGCCCAGCTCTCCCTGCCCCCCTACCGCCACCCCCCCACCCCCCCCCCAAGCCCCTGCCGTTAAAAAATGAACCGCTGAGAGCTGCTAAGCCGGCACCCAGCACCCTGGGGTCTTGGCGGGGTGGTGGTGGGGGGGATGCTGGGGGGACGCAGCCCACCCTCTCGCCTCCCCGCTGCAAGGGGGGGAAGCGTGGGGAGCGCTGCCCGGCCGGGCTCCCCCCCGCCTTGGCTCTGCCCTCCCGCTCGCGCCGCGAAGGCAAAAAAAAACCCCCCAAAACCCCAAAACCACGCCGTCTCCACGAGTCGGAGCAAAATCTATTTAATCTCCCCGAAAAGGGCCGAATCCGGGCTCGCTCCCCCCCCCCCTCCCCCCCCCCCCCCTTACCTTGCGGCTGCTGGGGCGCTGCTGGGGCGCTGCTCGGCCAAACCCGATCTAACCAATGTGCAGACTACTGTACAACTTTAAACCCTCCTGAACAGGTAGTCTGAACACTGGGCAGGCTGGGCTGGAGTCTCCGGCTTCCCACGGCATCCACGGGGGTGGTTTTTATTTTTAATTTCTCCCCCTCCCGGGTTTTTTGTTTGTTTTGTTTTTTTTTTTTTTTTTTTAATAAGGAGAGAAGCCCGATGGGCGAAAGGAAACTGCTTTGTCTCTCTTCTGACGTGGCAAAGTCCTTGCAACCGAATCCAGTCTGGAAAAAAGTTGTGGGTTTTTCAGGAAATCATGAGGAGGAGTGTGGGGCGGCGGTGGAAGGGGGGCGGGGGGGGGGGGGGGGGGGAAGGCTTTGGGTTCGTGGCCTCTCTACAAAGGCGAACGTCACTTTTTGGGACCGTGTGCGCAGCATCTGGAGACAAAGTGGAGCTGGAGCTGTTCTAAACAATTCCAGATGTGGCGTTTCGGCAGCGACTCGGCTGGGTGGCCCCTCGGCGGGGCTGGAGAGCAGCCTCTTAAATTAGCAGCCGTCTTCGTGCCAGACTGGAGGCCCCGGCTCCTTCCAACCATCCCCTCCGGCAGGGACGGGCACCGGGGCGGGGGGGGGGGAATTCCTGGGGCCCCACAGAGGCGGCGGGGTGGGCTCTGGTGGAGCCGGCCCCATCCCGTGCCAAGGGAGGGCAGCTACGGCGCAGGCAGGGCTGCCGTCGGGCAGCGTCCTGGAGCTGCCCGCAGAGCTGGAGGGACCAAATCCCTTTCTCCAGTGGCGTCTTTGGCGCTGCCGGATGCGTCCTTGGAAAGGCAAGGGAAGCCAGGTAGCCAGAGCAGCACCGAAAGGGAGTCACGGTCCGTTCTTGTGCCGGAGCCGCAATCCGGAGCGCTGCTGCTTCGGGGGGAGGCTCCTGGGGAGGCAGATTGCTCCCTCCCAGGTAAAGCTCTTGGCTTCGGTCAGGGGACCGCGTGCTGCGGGCCGAGCCGAGCCGAAAAGCGTGTCTTGGTGGCCCTTCTCCGGCGTGAGCTTGGGGAAGTCGCTGCCCCTCGGTCGCAGGAGCTCTGATCCCCGCTGTGTTTCCAGGGGCTGGGTTTTCATTCTGCTCGGGATGTCTAATTAGCATTAGCAAAGCACCGCCGTGCTCGCTCGCTCTCATCCCTCCCTTCCTCTTGTCCCCTCTTCCAGGAGAAGGAGAAGAAATACATGTTGCCTTTGGATAATTTGAAAATCAGGGACGTGGAGAAGGGATTTATGTCTACCAAGCACGTCTTTGCCATCTTCAACACAGAGCAAAGGTAAGGGCTGTGAGCAGGGGCGGTGGTGCCCGGGTACCTCCCGAAATCCCTTCGCTCTCTGGGTATCGCACCAGGCTCAAAACGCTGCCGAACGCGCTCCGTGGTTGATGGGCTGATGGTTTTGCCCTTCCCTCGGTCGTTGCTGGTCCAAACCCAGGCCGTGCATCCGGCTTCCCCGTCCGTTTGGTGTCGTGCTCCGAGGCAGGAGCATCTGCGGTCTGGTGGGGGAGTATTTCTCCAGAGGAAGCAGCAGCTGCCAATATTTATATACACGTTCTGGAGGGATTTCAGGCTTCCTCGGGCTCCCTGGTGTTGAGGGCTCGTGGTGCTGGCGGCCTCGCCAGTGCTCTGCCGAGCCTCCCGTCCCCGACCCCTCCTCCCGGTCGCCCTCCGTGGTCCTCACCCCCGGCTCTGCTCCTTCTCCCCTAGGAACGTGTACAAAGATCTCCGTCAGATTGAGCTGGCCTGCGACTCCCAAGAAGACGTGGACAGCTGGAAAGCCTCCTTCCTCCGAGCGGGAGTTTACCCAGAGAAAGACCAAGTAAACACTCCCTCTGACTTGTCCGAGCCCTCCCGGAGCAGGCTGGCCGAGGGGTGCTGTCTGAGACCAGCCCGGGGAGAGGCTGCCAGAGGAGCCTTCAGACTCGGGAGCTCTTGGCTTGGGTCCCGGTGTGTCACAGTAGGTTCTCGGATACCCTGGAAAATGCCGTGGTATCGCAGAAGAGGACGAACTTTATAACGCAGCGTTAGCGTGTGCTGCCCAGCTGATGGATCTAGCCCTTCCTTCCGGGCTACGAAATAAACTCTTTGTTCAAAAAGCACCCGCGTAGGATGGAAATAGGTGGAAGGGACAGGGAATAAGTGTGGAGCAGAGGGGTTTCTTTCCGGGTCTGTCGGATCCCGACAGTAACTTGTGCCCTGCTTTCCCTGAGCAGACTGAGAACGAGGACGGCGCCCAGGAGAACACCTTCTCCATGGACCCTCAGCTGGAGCGCCAGGTGGAAACCATCCGCAACCTTGTCGACTCCTACGTCGGCATCATCAACAAGTCCATCCGGGACCTCATGCCAAAGACGATAATGCACCTCATGATAAACAATGTGAGTGGCTGCGCTCGGGGGCGGAGGGGAACCTCGGGCGGGAAGGGAGCTTCTGGGGCCGGGGATTTCGGGGTTCTCCGGGCAGCACGTGCCGGGGAGGAGTCCTGGGCCCCCCCCCGCGGCGTTAGGGGTCGGATGGGCTGCGCCACGCTCGTCGCCGAGCTAGAACCGAACAATGTGATTTGATGATCTTTCGGTTCTTAATTTTTATGCCTTTCTGCTTGAGCTGCTTGGCAGCGGCTTTGCTGAGAAGGCGCTTTGATTCTTGGCGTTCGCTCCCGCCTGGTTCTAGCAAACCGGGGACGCTGAACCGTCCTGCGAGTCCCGAGTCGCTGGGGCTCCACGCGCCTTCCGGAGCCGGGAGAGGTGTCCCCCAGCCCCTGCTGCCTCCGCGGCTTCGGGTCCTCCAGCTCCTACTCCTGCATCTACCAACCCACTGGGTTTCATATCTCGGGGCTGACCTTCACCCGCTGTTTCTCTTTAGACCAAGGATTTCATCCACTCGGAGCTGCTGGCCTACCTGTACTCCTCTGCCGACCAGAACAGCCTGATGGAGGAGTCGGCCGACCAGGCGCAGAGGAGGGACGACATGCTGCGCATGTACCATGCCCTGAAAGAGGCCTTGAACATCATCGGGGATATCAGCACCAGCACCGTCTCCACGCCAGTTCCCCCGCCCGTGGACGACACGTGGCTGCAGACGAGCAGCGGGCACAGGTAGGTTTTGGTGGGGACGGGATGCCCGGCGGGGATTAGTGGGGCGGACGACGGGATAACTTGGATTTGGGCTTTTTCCTGGGGGAGAGGAGGGCTGCGGGCTGTCAGCGCTCCGTTCCCTGAGGTGCTTTCTCTCCTCCGCAGCCCCCCGCCTCAGCGCAGACCTCCCTCCGCCGTCCTGCCGCCGGGCCGGCCGCCGGCCGTCAGGGGTCCAACGCCGGGGCCGCCCCTGATCCCCATCCCCGCGGGGGGACCCTCCTCCTTCGCGGCTCCCCCCATCCCCTCGCGCCCTGGACCCCAGAACATCTTCGCTGCTAATAACGACCCCTTCTCAGCCTGCCGATTCGCTTTCTTCCTCCTTTTTCCTCCTCTCCCCCCACCCCCCCCCCCCCCCCGAATTTTTGTATTAATATATTATATATAAAACTTAGCGATTTTTGGTTTTCTCTCCCAAACCCCAAAGTCGATTGCTAATCTTGACCATAGTCTATATTTCAGTTTTTATAGCTTTGAGGAAAATTTATATATGGAAAATGATGGGGCCGCAGATAGCGATTTGCTAATAAATCTAATCCGCCGCAAAGCAGGAGCAGACTCTCCAGGTAGTCCTTGTCTCGCGAGGTGCCGGCTCAGCAGCGAACCTCAGGTATTTCTTCCGCGACGCCCGCCCTCGCCCCGCTCCGTGCTCGGTGCTCACCGCAAAGCGCCCGCCGCGGCGCAGACCCAGCCCTCGGCCGCCGGTGACACCCAAAGAGACTGGAATAACGCGCGGGGAGGTGGGTCCCGCGGCGGGGGGGGGGGGCCGGGCGGCAGGGAGCGTGCCGGAGCGATGCTCCGTGACCTCCCGGTTTGTTGTCACCACGACCCCTCGCCGGCAGCGGCTTTTTCCAGCCCCGAGGAGGAGGAGGAGGAGGAGGAGGAGGAGGAGGAGGAGGAGGAGGAGGGAGCGTTTCTCCCCACTGCCTCGAGCCCCCCCTGCCCGGGCCGGGGTCTTCCCAGGGGATCCGGCCGCCCCCGATAATCCCGTGCGAGGCTGCAGAGTCCCGGGGAGGGGGTTCGTGCCTGGGAGGATGCCCGGAGCGATGGGGGGAGCTTTGCTCTGGAAGCCCCGAGCCAGCCGTGCTTCGGCCCCCCGCGTCCGCAGCGTGTGTGTGTGTGTGTGTGCGTGTCCCCCTCCCCGGCCTCTGCCCGCTCTGCCGCTGCCTTAGACAACGGTGCCTTCCCCGAGCAGCCGGCCGCCCCGCCGGGCTCTGGCCGGGAGCAGAGGTTGTAAATATTTTTACAGACTGTATTAATTGTATAAAAAGGAAAAAAAAAGAAAAAAAGGAAAAAGGAAAAAAAAAAAGAGGAAAAAAAAAAACCACCCCCCCCACACACACAACCCAACAATAACGTAGGTTTTTAAAAACATCGACTCCGGCCCCAGCCCAGCCCGGCTGCCGGGAGCGCGGAGACGGGGCTGCGGCGCTGCCTGCCTTAATCGCGCCCTCCCTTGTGCGGCGAGGTGTCCGTGGGGGCCCGTCCCCCCCAATTAATCCATTAACGAGCCCAGCCTGCCGCGCCGGCTGCTGTCGTTCGGCCGATCCTCCGGCCAGGCACCCCCTGAGTTTGGGGGGGGGGGGGGGCGGTGGCATCCCCGGCGCGGCCGCTCTGTGCAGCTCTCTGCCCCCCCCTCTCCCCGGTCCCTGGCCGGTGCCGGTGCCGCCGCCAGCTCCCCGGCCCCGGTGCTTGCCCCTTCCCGTTCCTCCCCGCTCTCCCCGCCGGCGCCGGCGGCTCGGGGGCCTCCCCCTCGCTCACCTCGTCTGGCCAAAACCCAGCCCGCTCCGCCCCGCTCCCTCCGGTTTGCCAACGTGTAAGTGCCTCCGGTCTGTATCCTATTAATAAACTAAAAAAAAAAATTTAAAAAAATAAAGGGAAAAAAACACAAATCTTCCGGTGAAAAGTCTCTGGTGCTTTGTGGTGGTGTCGGTCTTGCCCTTTCCTCCTCCCTCCTGCCTTTTCCTCCAGTGTCCGCTTGCCGGTGGGGGTCTGGAATCACGGGGGCTTTGGGGGTCTGGAATCGCGGGGGCTTTGCGGGTCTGGAATCGCGGGGGCTCTTGGGGGTCTGGAATCACGGGGGCTCTTGGGGTCTCGAATCACGGGGGCTCTTGGGGTCTCGAATCACGGGGGCTTTGGGGGTCTGGAATCGCGGGGGCTCTTGGGGGTCTGGAATCGCGGGGGCTTTGGGGGTCTCGAATCATGGGGGCTCTTGGGGTCTCGAATCATGGGGGCTTTGGGGGTCTCGAATCATGGGGGCTCTTGGGGTCTCGAATCACGGGGGCTTTGGGGTCTCGAATCACGGGGGCTTTGGGGGTCTCGAATCACGGGGGCTCTTGGGGTCTCGAATCACAGGGGCTTTGGGGGGTCTGGAATCACGGGGGGCTGCCCCGCAGGCTGAGGGAGCTGTTGCCCACCGTCTCATTGTGCTGCTTGTGCGATTCGGCCACCTCCTGAGAGTAAATGAAAAGGGGGGGGGGGACGACGATGGACACAGGGATTTCACGGCAGCCGCAGGCGTCCGCCCCCCCCCCCCCCCGCCGCAGCCCCGCTCCCGGCCGAGCACGGCCGGTCTCCGTCCCGGTGCCGTTAACTGAGATTTCACTAATGGCTGTTTTAAAAAAAAAAACAACCAACCCCAAACCTTTATTATTTGCGTCAACCCGAAGCCATCCTCTGCGTAACGCCCGCGGGCGCCGCCGGCTGCCGGAGCGCGGTGGTCCCCGGAGTTAGATGAGTCTTTCAGCGCCTGGGCTGCAGAAAACTCTTGTAGCGGAAAATCCCGGTCGGAGCGAGCGGGACCCGTGCGGGGCAGGGGCCGATGCGGCCCCGCAGCCCCCCGTTCCCCACCGCCGGGCTTGCGGCAGAGCCGCGTTTCCGTGCGGTCGAGGTCCGGCCGCTCTCTGCCCTCGGAAACGCTCGGTGCCGGCGGATGGACGGGTGCGCAAGTGTCACCCCTGGGATACGGGATCCAGCCCGATCCCCCCCCCTCCACCCGCCGCCCCCGGCTGTTTTCCCGGTGGGATTTATCCCTCAGCGGCCGGAGCGAGGGATGCATCGGCCGGGCCTCCGCCAGGCAGCGTGGCCCGGCCGCGGGATGGTGCTGCGGGACGCGCCGTCGCGGCGGACGCCTGAAGCGACCTCGGCCTCGGTGGGCGACCAGGCGGCCCAGGGGCAGCCGGAGCTTCTCCCGGTGCAGGGTTGACTCGGCACGTGCCGGGAGCGGGGCCGGCTCCAGGGCAGCCGGACATGGCGCTAAGAAGGATTTGGGGGGGGGGGGGGGGGTGTGTGGATTTTTCCATTGGAGCGAGGGCCCAGACCCTTGCGCCGGTGCCAGGCAGCGCGGCAAGCAGAGGAGTTTCGGGGGTTGGTTCTGCCGTGCCGGTACCGGCTGCTCCCACCGCTCGGCCGAGCCGCTCATCCTGCAGCCGCCAGCTGGGACGGGCTGTTCCCGGGGCTGCAGCTGGAGGAAGGGGCCGGGGGGGGATCGAGTGCCGGCAGTCCCCGGCTGGGTGGATCGCCAACCAGGGAGCTGGGGGAAGCCGGCTGGGGCTTGGTGGGGGCTGATAGAACTGGGGGGGGAAGCGATTTGGGCAAAGGGGGGGGGGGGGGTGTGGGTGTGCGCGTGTGTGTCTCGCACCGAGATGCTGGAGGCTCTCGGCGGGGTCAGGCCCCGCTCAGGGGCTCTCCTACGGCCGGAGCGACTGCGCTGGGGGGGTCCTTGGCCCGGGCCCCCCCCCTCCTCTCCCCGCAGACGGGGGAAGCTCCGATCTCTCTAAACGCTCTTTTTCTTCTCTTTTTTTTCCTGCCACCAGGAGACCGGCTCCCTCCGCGCCCCCCCGGCCCTTCTGAGCGCCGCCGGCCCCGCTGCTCCGACCCACATCCCCCCCATCCCGAAGCCACCGGGACGCCTTCAGCCGGGACGCAGCCCCCGCGCCGGGGGCGAAGGACGAGGCGTCGGGGATGCACAAGGCCTCTCTCCCCCCCCCCCCCCGCCCCCCGGCCTGGGACCAGCCCCGGCCCCCGGTGACGCCGCACCGGCAAAGTTGCGGGCAACTCTGCAGTTGCCGAAGGGATTTCCCTCCCCCCCCCCCCTTCGCCCTCCCCTCGCGGGTGTCCCCGGGGCGTTTTCCTGGGGCAGCGACACATAAAGCACCTCCAGCGCTCACCCCGATTTTGGAGTCTCTCTTCCCCCGTCTCCCCCAGCCCAGCTCCGTCCCCCCGTTTACGGGCACCAGGAGCGACAGTTGCTGCTTGAATTCCCTTTTCTGGGCGTTTTTCCGTGCTCGGTGTTCTCCCTACGCCCCGTCCCCGTTCTGTTCAGCCCCCTCCCGCGGAGGAAGGGCCAACCCTGCACCCCTGAATCTGTGAGAGCCGCAGAAAGGGAGACCCTGGGGGGGGGGGGGAGGAATCCTGGCTCCGCGTTGGCCGAGGAAAGTCCCGGTTTCCCCCCGGAAGCCGGAGGGACCCGGTGGGTCCTTCCCGGGCGCTCGGAGGAGCCGCAGGGCAGCGGCTTTGGGAGAGCAGCTTCCAGCACCCGACGAGCCTCCAGGCAGCCATTTCCACCTCCACGACGCCGGCCGTGCCATATCGGAGCCGCTCTCTGCCGGGGGGGGGGGGGAAGGTGGTTCCCAGAGCGGGGAACCCTCTCCCTGAGCAAAGTCCTTCCCGGCTCTGGCTCCTCCAGGGCCCTTTTCCCTCCCGGCGGAGGCGATTCCGAGGAGTTTGTCCAGCTCCGGGCTCTGGCTGAGCCTATAAACCACCCGGGGATCCCAGCGACTCATCCCCGCGACTCCCGCAGCGCCCAGAATAAACGGAATCCTTCCTAAAAGGCTCAGGGACGCGTACGCGAGGCCCTTCGGTGATCAAATCCCGGGGGGGGGGTTTGCCCCCAAACCTCCCTCCCCTGGGGTTCGCATCGGCTCGGAGACACCGTGGTAGAAAGCCGGGCAGGTTTAATCCCGGCCGGGAGGGAGAAGCAGCAGCCGGAGGGGAGCACGTCCCTCCTCCGGCGCCGTCCCGGCAGGGAGCAGAGTCCCACGTGCGTCCCCGTCTACGTCCGCACCGTCCTCTTGTCCTCGAAGAGGCTCTTCAGCATGTAGACCTGGAGGAAAGCCACCACCACCAGCACGCCCAAGTTCACGGCCGACCAGAAGTTCACCCGGCCCAGGTTGCTCTCCTGCAGGTTGCGGTCTCGGGCCTCGAAGGCTCGAAGCAGCGTCTGCATCTGGATGCTCCGTTCCAGGCGGCTCCTCATGGTCTCGATGGATTCCTGGGGACGGGAAGGGAGGCGCCGGTCGGACGTGCCGACCCCCGCTGCCTCCTCATGGCGCGGCGGGGCGGTTCGGGTGGGAAGGGACCTCGGAGCTCATCCAGTTCAACCCCCCCCCGCCCCCAAACCACGGGCGGGGACGTCTTCGCCCCCATGGGGTCGCTCGCAGCCCCCTCCGACCTGACCTTGAACGTTTCCAGGGAGGGGGCACCCACCGCCTCTCCGGGCGAGCCGGGCCGGCCTCTCGCCGCCCTCGGCGTAAAGAATTCCGGCCTTGGGTCCGGTCTGAATCTCCCCTCTCTTCGTTCGGAACCGTTCCCCCTCGGCCCGGGGCTACGGGCCCGACCGAGAGCCTCTGTCCCCGGCTCTTATCGGTACCGAAAGGCGCGGTAAGGTCTCCCCGGAGCCTTCTCCTCTCCCGGCCGAACACCCCCGGCTCTCCCAGCCTGGCCTCACGGCAGAGGGGTTCCAGCCCTCGGATCCTCTCCGTGGCCGCCTCCGCGCCCGCTCCGACAGCTCCGGCTCTTTCCTGCGCTGCGGAACCCGGAGCTGGAGGCGGAATTCCGGGGCGGGGGGGGAGGGGGGGGATCCTTTCGGTTGGAAAAGACCTTTGAGGTCGTAGAGTCCAACCGTGAAGCTAACGCTGCCGGTCCAAGCGTGGGACTGCCCGGGGGGGCGGGGGGGGTGTGTGTGTCGCCAGAGTCGAGGGGCAGAACCCCCTCCCTCGCCCTGCCGGCCACGCTGCCGGTGATGCCGCCCGGGATCCGGTTGGTTTCCCGGGCTGCCGGCGCGCATTGCTGGCTCGCGTCCGGCTTTTCCCCCCCCCCTCCGTGGGGCGGCTCCGCATCCCTCGTCCCCCGGCCGGTACGGATACCGACCCGGCTGCAGGACCTCACGCTTGGCCTCGTTGAACCTCATCCCCACCTTGATGTCCTCGATCTTGACGTCCAGCGTCTCCTCGGGCTCCGCCGCCTCCACCCAGCCGTCGCCTTCCTCCTCCTCCTCCTCCTCCTCCTCCTCCTCCTCCTCCTGGGCGCTGTCGAAGATGAGCTCGAAGAACACCAGCTTCTCCGAGATGGTGCTGAAGGAGTTGTCGAAGCAGAGCTTGTAGTCGCCGGCCTCGGTGGGCTCCACGCTGCGGCGGGGCCGGGGGGGGGGAGAGGAGAGCGGGGTCAGCGGGACGGGGACAACGGGGGGGGAGAGGAGAGCGGGGTCAGCGGGACGGGGACGGGGACAACGGGGGGGGAGAGGAGAGCGGGGTCAGCGGGACGGGGACAACGGGGGGGGGAGAGGAGAGCGGGGTCAGCGGGATGGGGACAACGGGGGGGGGAGAGGAGAGCGGGGTCAGCGGGATGGGGACGGGACGGGGACAACGGGGATGGGGAGGGGACAGGGATGGGACAGGGACGGGGACAACGGGGGGGGGAGGGAGAGCGGGGTCAGCGGGACGGGGACGGGGACAACGGGGGGGGGAGAGGAGAGCGGGGTCAGCGGGACAGGGACGGGACGGGGACGGGGACAACGGGGATGGGGAGGGGATGGGGACGGGACAGGGATGGGGACAACGGGGACGGGGAGGGGACAGGGATGGGACAGGGACGGGGATGGGGACAACGGGGACGGGGAGGGGACGGGACAGGGATGGGGACAACGGGGACGGGGAGGGGACGGGGACGGGACAGGGATGGGGACAACGGGATGGGGACGGGACAGGGACGGGACAGGGATGGGGACAACGGGGACGGGGACAGGATGGGGACGATGGGGATGACGGGGATGGGACGGGGAGGGGATGGGGACGACAGGGGCGGGACGGGGAGGGGATGGGGACGACGGGGATGGGGAGGGGACGGGGAGGGGATGGGGATGACGGGGATGGGGAGGGGACGGGGATGACGGGGACGGGACAGGGACGACAGGGACGGGGACAACAGGGACGGGATGGGGACGATGGGGACGGGGACGACGGGGACAACAGGGACAACGGGGACAGGGAGGGGACGGGACGGGGACGACAGGGATGGGATGGGGACAATGGGGACAGGGACGACAGGGACGACAGGGACAGGACGGGACGGGGACGACAGGGATGCGATGGGGACAGGGACGACAGGGACGATGGGGACGGGGAGGGGACGGGGATGCGATGGGTACGATGGGGACAGGGACGACAGGGACGATGGGGACGGGGAGGGGACGGGGATGCGATGGGTACGATGGGGACAGGGACGACAGGGACGACAGGGATGACGGGGACGGGGACAGGACAGGGACGACGGGGACAACGAGGACGGGGACGGGATGGGGACGGGGAGGGGATGGGGACGACAGGGATGCGATGGGGACGATGGGGACAGGGACGACAGGGGGGACGGGGACAGGACGGGGACGATGGGGACGGGGCGGGGATGACGGGGACAACGAGGACGGCGATGGGATGGGGACGGAGATGACAGAGATGACGGGGACGATGGGGACGGGGACGGGAGGCCTCACGTGTGCGCCCCGTCGGAGCGGCGGTACTCGCTGACCAGCAGCAGCCCCGAGGGACTCTCCAGGGAGAAGTCGACGTCCAGCCCGGCCCCACCGATCACCTGCCGGAACCGGGGATGGCGGCGCCGGGGAACCACCGGTACCGGGGACGCCCCTCCCGCCCGGCCCCGCCCCCTCCTCGGTACCGGGGACACCCCCCCCCCCCCGCCCTCCGGCACCGGGGCCCTGGTCCTCCCACCTCCCCGAACACCTGGGTACGGGCCCGGTACCGGCTTCCCCCCCTCCCCTTCTCCCGGTACCCCCGGATCCCCCCCGGTACCGGCTTCCCCCGCTCCTCCTCCTGCCGGTACCCTCCCCGGTACAGCTTCCCCGTTACCGACCCACCCCAGGCCCCAATCCCTCCCGTTACCGGCCCAGCCCTCCCGTTACCGGCCCGGTACAGGCCCCGCCCCTCCGGTACAGGCCCCGCCCCTCCGGTACCGGCTCTTCCCAGGCCCCGCCCCTCCGGTACAGGCCATGCCTCCCCCCCTCCCCCCCATACCGGCCCGCCCCAGGCCCCGCCCCCTCCGGTACCGGCCCGCCCCAGGCCCCGCCCCCGCCGGTACCTGGTACTCGGCCTCCAGGGAGGCGTTCCCGGGCGCGCCCTGGTAGAAGCACTCCCGGCGGCCGGCGGGCAGCACGAACGTCACCTCGGCGTCGGGCGGCGGCGGGGCGGCGGCGGGCCCGGCCCAGAGCGCCAGCAGCCACAGCCACCGCGCCGCCATCTCCGCCGCGCGGCGCCTTTAAGGCAGGCCCCGCCCCGCCGCCGCCACCGGGCGACAGGACCCGGCGGAGGGGGTGCCTGCGGCGGGCGCCTGAGGCGGGAGCGTCGAGGCGGGGCTTCAGGCGGCGCCTCGGCCGCCCGCGGCCCGGGGTCCTCGCGGCCGCCGCGTTGCCCCGCCTCCCCCCGGAATCCTCTCCGCTAATTGGCTGCTCCCTCCCGGCGCCCCGCGTTCTAACTTCTCATTGGTCGGCGCGGACCAGCGCCCGCCCCCTCATCGTCTCGCCTCAGCCCGGGGGCCGCGGCCGCCCCCTGAGGGGAGCCGGACTCCCACAATGCACCGCGGTGGGGCCTGGGGCGGATTTGGGGGCCCCTGGGGCTGATTTAGGGGACCCTGGGGCAGATTTGGGTGGTTAGGTGCAAATCTGAGGGCCCCTGGGGCAGATTTGGGGGGCCCTGGGGCAAATTTGGGTGGTTAGGTGCAGATTTGGGGGGCCCTGGGGCAGATTTGGGGGGCCCTGGGGCAGATTTGGGTGGTTAGGTGCAAATCTGAGGGCCCCTGGGGCAGATTTAGGGGGCCCTGGGGCAGATTTGGGTGGTTAGGTGCAAATCTGAGGGCCCCTGGGGCAGATTTGGGGGGCCCTGGGGCAAATTTGGGTGGTTAGGTGCAGATTTGGGGGGCCCTGGGGCAGATTTGGGTGGTTAGGTGCAGATTTGGGGGGCCCTGGGGCAGATTGGGTGGTTAGGTGCAAATCTGAGGGCCCCTGGGGCAGATTTGGGGGGCCCTGGGGCAAATTTGGGTGGTTAGGTGCAGATTTGGGGGGCCCTGGGGCAGATTTGGGGGGCCCTGGGGCAGATTTGGGTGGTTAGGTGCAGATTTGGGGGGCCCTGGGGCAGATTTGGGTGGTTAGGTGCAAATCTGAGGGCCCCTGGGGCAGATTTAGGGGACCCTGGGGCAGATTTGGGTGGTTAGGCGCAGATTTGAGGGCCCCTGGGGCAGATTTAGGGGGTTAGGTGAGGTTTTAGGGAGTCCTGGGGCAGTTTGGGAGGGGACTGGGGCAGATTTGGGGGGCCCTGGGGCAGATTTGGGAGGTCTTGGGGCAGATTTAGGTGGTTAGGTGCAGATTTGGGGGTTCCCGGGGCAGTTTTGGGCAGCCCTGAGGAAGATCTGAGGGGCCCTGGGACAGATTTGGGAGGTCCCAGGGCAGATTCGGGTGGTTAGGTGCAGATTTGGGAGGTCTTGGGGCAGTTTGAGGGGCTGGAGGGCAGGCTGGGGGGACGCTCTGTGAGCGATGTCGGGGTGCGGGGCTGCTCCCCAGGCAGGGCGCCGGCTCAATCCTGGGGCTCGGCCTCACCCTCCCGGGGAAACTGGGGCACGGAGGCCGCATCAGCCCTCCCGGGGCCACATCAGCCCTCCCGGGGCCGCTGCTCGGCCCCAGGCCGACCTCTCAGCCCTGATTCCTCACGGTTTCGGGGCAGCCGCAGGAGGAAGCAGGCGTGGGCCGAGCGGGCGGGAGCATCCGGCACACGGTCCCTGCCGCCGGCTGCGTCCTGGCTCTCCCCACCCAACAGCCCCGGGCTGGCCTGCGCGGTCGCGTCCCTCGGGATCGGCGATTCCGGGAGCGGCCCCTCGTTTCGCGCCCGCATCGTCAGCCCTGACGAGGTGCGTCTCCCCCTCCCGCGGATCACGGGCTCGCCGGTCGCTTCCTGCCCCGAAGCGCTGCGCGCGCGGGGCCCTCTCCCGCCTCGCGGGCAGCTGCCTTTCATTAGTGCACAAAGCGATTCCCGCCGAGGCCGGCAGCGCCGTCGGGAGCCGGACGTGCCAGAGAAAAACCCGCAGGAGCCATTTCAAGCCGTCCGACCCCGTCGAGGGTCTGGGTGGGGGTCCCGGTTGGGTGTCAGTCCGGAGCGACGCCTCGTTACTCCCTGTTTATGCCTCTTTTTTTTTGATGACGTCGTTGTGATAAGTGGGGAGCGAGCCCCGGGAAATCACGTCCCGTGCCAGAGGAGCCGCTTTCACGCGGAGCCGAGCTCGCATCGCTCTGGTTATTGGGTGGAAAAAGCCTTTTTTGCGCAATGGGGGGGGAAAAATAACCCCGCTCTGTACTTGGGGACTCTCTGTCATTTCCTTCCTGGGTGATGAAACTTCGTCTTGAGCAAAATCCTCCTTCTTTTTCTTCTTTTCAGCGGAGAGCTCCTGCGCCTCGGGGTCTCCGTGGCGGGGCCCTCCCTGATCCGGACCCCGGAGGATGAGGAGGATGAGGCTGGAGTTTCTTTTCCTCGTGGCGGGTACGTTTTCCTCGCCTCCGCCTGAGTTTGGGTTGGCCGAGCCGGAATTGGCCGCCATGCCGGTCGCTCGACGGTCGGATCCGGCTCCCCGCTCACTGTCCTTCTCTCACAGGAGCCGTGGCAGTGCCGAGGCTCTCCCCGCCGCCGCTCGGGCTCCTCTCCCAAGAGGAGGGGGGTCCCCTGAAAATCAGCTGCTTCGCCCCGCGGAGCTACGCCGGCAGCACCTTCGAGCTCTTCGCAGCGGGCGCCGGCGTCCCCGCGCAGAGCGTCTCCGCCGAGCCGGACCAGCACAAGGTTGATTTCACCCTGGATGGAGCCACCCCGGCCTCCCGGTGCTACCGGTGCCGGTACCGGAGCTATAATGGCAGTGCCTGGCAGACGTCGGCATTCAGCATGGAGATTGTGGTGAACGGTGCGGGCGGCGGGACGCCGGGGAATGGCGGGTGGCGGCACCCCCCCTCCCTTCCCCACAGCCGCGAGGGGCGCGGGGTCCCACCGGGACACGGCTCCTCCGGAGGGCGTGTGCCGGGAACGCCGCCAACCCAAACCCGGCGTGTTTCTCCCCAGCCTCGGGTGACGCCGGCTGTCATCCCCCCACCGCCACCCCGACCGGCCATCCCCTGCCGACCTCCATGACTCTGCGGCAAGGTACCGGCACGGGGGACTCGCCCGGCTTGGCCGCAGCGCCGGTGGCTTGTTCCCGGTGACCCTCTGCGGCCACACCAGGGGTTTCCGTGCAGGTGACCCCCTGCCCTCTCTTCCCTTCCAGATCACTCCTGGCTTCTCCCGGTTGCCATCGGCGTGGCCGTCCTGGTGCTGCTGCTGCTGGCGGCGGTGGCGGCGGCGGCCTGGCGAGGTACGTGGGGTGCGGGCGCGCTCACCAGCATGGCCGTGCCCGGGGGGGGCCCGTAACCGGGGAGTGCCAGCTGTGCCGACGGGGATTGGCACCTCGGAGCTCCCCGCTGGGGTGGCACACAGTTCGGTGCCACCTCGGGGGCAAGCGTGCCGGTGCCGGTGCCGTCAGACGGATCCCTTCCCGTGTCCCCACCGGCTCCGGGCGAGTCACCGGCGGCAGGAACCCCCCGGGGGGGGTTGTGGTTTAGGGAGCGGTGACCCGAGCCGGGTTTAAGGCACCCGCTGGGTCCTCCCCGGCGTCACCGCACGGCTCCAGCCACCCCCGCGGCTGAGCCCGGCTGCGCCTCCACCCGTCTCTGTTTTCTCTCTTGCCAGCCGAGGCCAGGCGACGGCAGGCAAAGAGGTGAGAGTGGCCGGGGCTGGCGCCTCCGCGGCTAAACCGGCCCCAAAACCCCCCGGGACCCCCCCCGGGATCCCCCCGGATGAGCCGCGGCGTCGGGCTCCCCGCTGCCTCCTCCCTGCCCGCACGGGCCCCTGCCCGCCGCGCTGCCACCGGCTTTGTTTTTGCAGGCAGCAGGCGTCTTGCTGGACGGAAACGCGGTACCCCACCACGGGTAAGGCCCAGACCCCCCGTGCCGGGGCGGTGCCCCCTCGGCAGCCAGCGCCGCCCCGCTTCCCCCAGCCCCCGGCACCCTGAAAACGTCACCGTCCCTTTTTTCTCCGCAGAGCTTTCCTATGACAACTGCGGCTTCACCGTCGGCGTGGTGAGTGGGGGGCGGCTGGGGGGTCCCCGCGCTCCAGCTGGGGTTGGCTTTGGGGTCCACCGGCCTGCCGGAGCGGCACGGGCTCAGCACAGGCTCGCCCGGCTGCCGGCGGCTGCCCCGGCTCACCCCCGCCTTTCCCTCCCTGCAAGAACACGCAGCCGGGAGCCGGCGGCAGCACCGGCATGTCCCCGGCATCCCCCCAGAGAGACCCCCGGGTGTCTCCCCCCGCAGCGCCCCACTTCAGCACCTTCAGGTCCTTGGCGTGAGCCCTGGTGGCGCCGTCTCTGCCGGCGCTCCCCACGGCACCAGAGCCCAGCTCCTCCTTTTGCCGGGAGCACGAGGAGCCCCCGTGGCACGACCACAAGGGAAGGGACTGGGTTGGCGAGACGCCGGCACCCCACGGCGCTGCGCCGGCCGGGGGACGTGCCGCGGGCTTCCTGGAGATGCCGGCAAGACCCCCGGCACGGGAGAGGTGCTGACGCGCCGCTGGCAGTTTGGTGCCAGAGCTGGCAAATGGCCTTCGTCCTCCTCCTTGCACCTTCGCCTCCGGGGAGGCCACGGGCGTGCGGCAGAGCCGGGCTGGGCGCCCCAAATCGCGGTGTCTCCGTGCCAGGACGTCTCTGCCGCCAGAGCTGGCTCTGGTTTTAATAAAGGTGTTTGCCGCCAGGTGCCGGTGCAGGACATGGGGGCCGTGTCCCCCTGCGCGCGTGGCCCGGCAGTGCCCGGTGTCCGGTGCCCACACGGTGCCGTGTGCCGTGCCCGTTACCTGGTGCTGTCTCTGCCCGGTGTCCGGTGCTCGATTCCCGGTGTCAGCACCCCGTGCCAGTCTCCGTGCCCGGTGCCATTGCCGGTAGCAATGCCCGGGGCTGTGCCCGGTTCCCCTGCACTGCCCGGTGCCGGTGCCCAGTGCCAGTGGCTGTACCCAGTGCCCGGTGCCGGCGGTGGTACCCGGTCCCCAGTGCCGGTACCCGGTGCCCTTTGCCCGGTGCCGGTGGCAGTACCCAGTGCCGGCGGTGGTACCCGGTGTGGATGCCCAGTGCCGGTCCCTGTTGGTGGCAGTACCCGGTTCCTGGTGCCCGGTACCCGGTGCTGGTCCCTGTGCCGGTGGCAGTGCCCAGTGCCGGTCCCCGTGCCGGTGGCAGTGCCTGGTGCCAGTGGTAGTACCCGGTGCCGGTGGCAGTACCCGGTCCCCAGTGCCTGGCGCCGGTCCCCGTGCTGGTGGCAGTGCCCGGTCCCTGGTCCCCGGTCCCTGGTCCCCTGTGCTGGTGGCAGTACCCGGTGCCGATGGCAGTACCCGGTGCCAGTCCCCGTGCCGGTGGCAGTACTCGGTCCCCGGGTCCTGGTGCCGGTCCCCGTTCCCCGCTGCCCCTTGCCCGGTGCCGGTGCAGCCCCCAGTCCCCGGTGCCGGTGCCGGTCCCCGTTCCCCGCTGCCCCTTGCCCGGTGCCGGTGCAGCCCCCGGTCCCGTTCCCCGCTGCCCCTTGCCCAGTGCCGGTGCAGCCCCCGGTGCCGGTCCCCGTTCCCCACTGCCCCTTGCCCGGTGCCGGTGCAGCCCCCGGTGCCGGTCCCCGGTCCCCGCTGCCCCTTGCCCGGTGCCGGTGCAGCCCCCGGTCCCGGTCCCCGCTGCCCCTTGCCCGGTGCCGGTGCAGCCCCCGGTCCCGGTCCCCGCTGCCCCTTACCCGGTGCCGGTGCAGCCCCCGGTCCCCGGTCCCGGTCCCGGTCCCCGCTGCCCCTTACCCGGTGCCGGTGCAGCCCCCGGTCCCCGGTGCCGGTCCCGGTCCCCGGTCCCCGCTGCCCCTTACCCGGTGCCGGTGCAGCCCCTGGTGCCGGTGCACCCCCCTGTCCCCGCTGCGCCTTGCCCGGTGCCGGTGCAGCCCCCGGTGCCGGTCCCCGCTGCCCCTTACCCGGTGCTGGTCCCGGTCCCCGTTCCCCGCTGCCTCTTACCCGGTGCCGGTCCCGGTCCCCGTTCCCGCTGCCCCTTACCCGGTGCCGGTGCAGCCCCCGGTCCCCGGTCCCGGTCCCGGTCCCCGCTGCCCCTTACCCGGTGCCGGTGCAGCCCCCGGTCCCCGGTGCCGGTCCCGGTCCCCGGTCCCCGCTGCCCCTTACCCGGTGCCGGTGCAGCCCCTGGTGCCGGTGCACCCCCCTGTCCCCGCTGCGCCTTGCCCGGTGCCGGTGCAGCCCCCGGTGCCGGTCCCCGCTGCCCCTTACCCGGTGCCGGTCCCGGTCCCCGTTCCCCGCTGCCTCTTACCCGGTGCCGGTCCCGGTCCCCGTTCCCGCTGCCCCTTACCCGGTGCCGGTGCAGCCCCCGGTCCCTGGTGCCGGTCCCCGGTCCCCGCTGCCCCTTGCCCGGTGCCGGTGCCGGTCCCGGTCCCCGTTCCCCGCTGCCCCTTACCCGGTGCCGGTGCAGCCCCCGGTCCCTGGTGCCGGTCCCCGGTCCCCGCTGCCCCTTGCCCGGTGCCGGTGCCGGTCCCGGTCCCCGTTCCCGCTGCCCCTTACCCGGTGCCGGTGCAGCCCCCGGTCCCTGGTGCCGGTCCCCGGTCCCCGCTGCCCCTTGCCCGGTGCCGGTGCCGGTCCCGGTCCCCGTTCCCCGCTGCCCCTTACCCGGTGCCGGTCCCGCCCCCGGTCCCCCGGTGCCGGTCCCCGTTGGCGGCGCTGCGCGGCCGCCGGCCGTCAGGGGGCGCGCCGCCGGCGGGCGGGCGGGCGTGGCCTGGGGGAGGTGGGCGTGGCCGGGCGGGGCGGGGCGGGGCGTGCCGGCGGGCGCGGGCGGGGGCGGGGGGCGGCGGCGGCTCCAAGATGGCCGCGGTGTCGGTGTTCCCCGGCGTGCGGCTCCTCACCATCGGGGACGCCAACGGCGAGATCCAGCGGCACCAGGAGCAGCAGCCGCTGCGCCTCGAGGTCCGCACCGGCCCCGACAGCGCCGGCCTGGCGCTCTACGGCCGTGAGTGCGGGCGGGGCGGCGGGGGGCCGGCCCGGGGGGCGGCGGCGGCGGCGGCGGGGGGCCGCGGGGCCGAGGCACGGAGGGCTGGGGGGGGGGGTGAGGGGGAAAGGGGGGGGCTGGGAGGATTTGGGGGGGGGTGCGGGGGCTGAAGGGATCGGGGGGGGGGGGGGGGTCTGGGAGCGTGGGGCGTGGGGGAGGGGGAGGGGGATATGGGGACGGGGGGGGGTACGTGGCCTAGGGGGGGGTTGGGGGTGCGGGGTCTGTGGGGCCAGAATGGAGGGGGGGGGCTGGAAGTGTTGGGGGGGGGGGCTGGGCCTGTAGGGCTTGGATAGGGATGGGGGTGCATGGGGGGGGACATGGGGGGCTTGGGGGGGTTTGGGGGTGCGGGTCTGTGGGGTCAGAATGGAGGGGGGGGGCTGGAAGTGTCTGGGGGGGGCTGGGAGCGTAGGGCTTAGATGGGGGCGGGGGGGGGGTGTGGGGACGTGGGGGGCTCAGGGGAGTTTGGGGGTGCGGGGGCTTGTGGGGTCAGAAAGGAGGCGGGGGGGGGGCTGGGCCTGTAGGGCTTAGATGGGGTGGGGGGACCTGGGGGGGTTGTACGGGGACCAGGGGGGCTGCGGGGGGGGGGCAGCTCGGTGCCCTCTAGGGTGGGTGGGGGGGTGCTGGGGGCCGGGGTCGATGGAGCTGGGGGGGGGGAGCCTGGGTGCAGGGGGGCCGTGGGGTGGTGTGACGGGGGTTTGGGAGGGGGGAGGGACATGACAGGGACTTCGGGGGCCGGTGGGTCCGTGTCGTTTGGAGGGTGCCAGCGCTGTGTCCCCCCCCCCTGCCCCCCCCCCCGCTGTGGAAAGGGCGGCGGCGGCAGCCGGGGGGGGCTCGGCCGAGCCGGGGGCTCCCCCGTCCCACCGGCCGTTTGCCGGAGGCTGCGGAAAGTTCATTTCCCGGCCCCCCCCCGCACACCCCCCCCCCAGCCCGAAATGGCCCGAATTTGGTGACTTTAGAGGCGCCGCGGCGGCTGGCCCGTCCCGGGGAGGGGTCTCTCCGGCGGCCGCTAATGAAGTAACGGGGGGCTCGTTTCCCGGCCGGCGGGCGCGGTGTCGGAGCCGAGTTTTCTTTGTCTCCGCGCAAGAATCGCGGGGGGGTTTTTTCTTTTTTTTGGTTCTTTTTTCTCCCCCCGCCCCTTCCCCAAATCCGGCGGCTCCTGCGCTTTGTGCTCGGTGAAGCTTGGGAATACGCCGGCGCCGGTGCCGGCACGGTGCTGCCAGAGCCTCCCCATCCTCCGCGCCTGGCCCGGTTTTCGTGCGATTACCGGCAGAGACGTCGGCTTTACGGCCGCACCGTCGCGGGGGGAGTAACGACCCGACCCCCTTCCCTCCCCGCTAACGACCCGCTCCGGTGATATTAATTGATTGGCGCAAGCAGTTAATGTGCGGCAGCCGTCCCGCGCCGGGTTTGGAGGAGGCCTCGTCTGCGGTGTGGGACGGGGCAGGGGAAACTGAGGCACGCGGGGCTGGCTCGTCCCCGAGCCCGCGGCTCGTCCTGCCTCTGCCTCGGTGCTGGCCCGGCGCTTTCTCGGCCTGGGTTTCCTCACCGGCTGCCGAGGCTTCACCGCGGCTCAGCCGGGAGGAGCGGGGGAGCCGGACCCGCTCCCCTCAGACCAGAAATAAGGTTTTAAGCCACTTTTCCAGCGCCGAGAGCGAAGCTTCGCGTGGAGCCCGAAGGTTATTTCGGTTTCTGGCGGGCGCCGAAGGCTGTCCGTGTGCCGACCCTCGGCTCCGCGGCTTCTCCATCCCTCGCCGCATCCTGCTGCCACGTCCGGCTCGTCACCCCGTGCCGGCCAGCATCCACACACACCCCCCCCCCTCCCCTCCCCTCCCCTCCCCTCCCCTCCCCGGCGTCATCCCCCTTTTCCAGGCGTTTGCCAGAAAAGCCTTTGTGTGGCCGGGGCCGGGGGTCTCTCGCTGCCCTTTCAGCGCCGGGGCGGCCGCCGGCACATCTGCCGGCCCTTTTTTATCGGCCACAAAGAGCCCGGAGGCCCGGGCTGACAGCCTGATTAACGCGGCTGGCGGGAATTTGCATTTAATGGCCTTGCCGAGCGGCGCCGCGGGCAGTGCCGGGCTCGGCGCGGGCGCTGCCGCGGCCCTGCCGGGGTTTCCTTCGGGGCTGGAAGCCCCCCATGCTCGTTTCCCTCTCGCCACTCCAAATTAATCGGGCGACTTAATGCACCGCGTGGCTGGTCCGGAGCGGCGATGTGCCGGGAACCTGGCCGGCGGCAGGCAGGGCTGCCTGGCGCTGCCAGGACGAGAGGGACCGGCAACGGCGGCAGCGAGATGCCGGGGGGAAAAAACAGGTTTTGCCGCAGCGGCTCGTTCGGTTTTTCTGTCGGGGCGCCGCGTGAGAAAGGCAGCGCTGGCTGGAGGTGCTAATTACCCGCTCGCCGCTCCCCGGCTTCAAAGCGGCTAACGAGGGAACGCCGCGACGCCCGCGGCAGCAGGCCGGTGCGGATGCCGGCAGCGCCCGCGATGGGGAGGCTGGGGTGGCCGGCGCTGATCCCGGCTTGGCCGCGGGCAGCTCACTCCGTCTCCCCTCGTCCTTCCTCACGGCGTCGCTCGGCTTCGCCGGGAGCCGGGGGGTCCCCGCAGAGCCGGGGGGGGTGGGTGGGGTGGGGTGGGGTGTCCCCCCCGTCCCGGCAGCGATGGGCAGCAGCACCGGTCTGTATTTCTGGCTGCTCAAAAGCCCGTAAACCCCCTTGGCGGCGCCGAGGGGTTTGTCTCTCCCCTCCCCTCCCCTCCCCGCCCCGCCGCAGAGGTTAATTAGGCTAATTACGTTTTCTCCCGGTCCCTTGGCGTCCGTCTCATGCGAGGGAGGGCACGAAGGGGTGGGGGGGGGGTGCAGGTTTGGGCCGAGCCCCACCAGCGCGGCAGGATCCGGTGGGGCTGACGGGGGGGGGGGGGGGGGGGGGGGGCTCTGCTGGCTCTCACTCTCCCCCCCCTGGTTCTCTCTGCCCCCCCCCCCCAGATGAAGACGTCTGCGTGTTCAAGTGCTCCGTGTCCCGCGAGACCGAGTGCAGCCGCGTGGGCAAACAGTCCTTCATCATCACGCTGGGCTGCAACAGCGTCCTCATCCAGTTCGCCACCCCCAACGGTGCGTCCCCCACCCTGGGGGGGGGGGGGGTTTGGCTTCTCCGGGACCCTTGTGTGTGTGTCCCGTCCCCGTGTCCCCCCCGTCCCCAGCTAAACCCCCCCCCTCCGTCTCCTCCAGACTTCTGTTCCTTTTATAACATCCTGAAAAACTGCCGAGGCCACAACACGGAGCGCTCGGTCTTCAGCGAGCGGACGGAGGAATCCTCGGCCGTGCAGTATTTCCAGGTGAGGGGCTGCCCCGGCCCGACGGCAAGGGTTCGGCCCCGGCATCCCGGTGACGTCCGCGTCCCTCTGTGTCCCATTTCGCCCCCCCCCCCCCAGTTCTACGGGTACCTGTCCCAGCAGCAGAACATGATGCAGGACTACGTCCGGACGGGCACCTACCAGCGAGCCATCCTGCAGAACCACAGCGACTTCAAAGACAAGGTCAGCCGGGCGCCCTCCCGCCTTAACCGCCCCGGCCGGTACGATAGTTTTGGTGAAACGCGCCTCATTTCGGTCTCCGGCACCGGCTCCCGTTGCCAGACTTCGGTCTGCCGCGCCGGATTGCCCCGCGCGCTCGGCCAGGAGGGTCATTACGCACCGGTAGCTGGAAGAGGCACCGCGGTTTTTTGGTCTTTCCTCCCTCTATTTCCCCCTCCCCGCTTTTAATCTGTTCCGGTGCTTTCCCGACTCCTTCGTAGTGGTTTTATTCTTAACATCCCCCCAAAAATACGGGCCGGCTGCGAGCGCTGGGAGGAGGGACAGCGGCCAAAGGCCGTGTGCCGCCGGCTGATGCCGTCCCCGGAGCCGCCGGCACCGGGGCACAACCGGCTTCCCACACCGTCACCGCTGATCCCCCTAACTGGGGGGGGTTATATATAGGATCAAAGAGGATTTGGGCGCTCGGGTGCCGTTCGCTGGCTCGGCCGCGGCGCTCTTAATCCTGTTCTTTCCGCGGCGCTGGGAAGCGGCCGGGGCTGAGCCCTCGGAGATGCCACCGCTCCCGGCACGATTTGGCGCAGCGCCGAGGTGGGATAACGCCGCAGTCGGGTCCCGCTGCCGAGCGGGGCTGGCTCTGTGCGCACGCCAGCTCGTTACCGGAGCTTCTAATTAGCGCTTCCAGCCGGGTGGGTGACGACTTGCAGGGGTCAGTTCCTTCTCCGGAGCCGGTTTGCTCTGCCGCCAATCGGCGCTGCGGTGGGGGGTGGTTTTCCCCCCCCAGGAGGGGCCGTGTCGGTGCCGCCGCCTTGGTTTTCCCTCCCTCTTGGGAATCCAAATCTTGGGGTCCCCGGGTCTCCCCGTCCCTCCGTGCCCCGGACCGGAGGCAGAGGACCCCCATCCCGGCTCCGGGGTGAGGACGCTGGGAGCTGGGTGGGATGAGAGCCCTGCAGCCCGGCTCCGGCACGTGTGCCGGTGGTTCACCGTATCCTCACCGTCTCCCTCTCAGATTGTCCTGGACGTCGGCTGCGGCTCCGGCATCCTCTCCTTCTTCGCGGCGCAGGCAGGGGCGAGGAAGATCTACGCGGTGGAAGCCAGCACCATGGCCCAGCACGCGGAGGTGAGCGGCGCCGGTGCCCGCCGCCGCCGCTGCCGCCGGGGCGGCTCTCGGCTTTGCCGAGCTCGGCGGCCTCGCACCAAACCCGTCTGGGATGGCTCTCCGGTTCGAGCCGTGCCCCTGCTCCGGTACAACCCAGTAGCGCTGGGATGACGGCGCTGGGACCGCGGGGCCGGCGCAGCTCGGGGGTTGTTGCGGGGGGGCTTCCCCGCGCCGTGGGGCTGCCCCTCTCCCCGCTGAACGTCGTCCTGTCCCGTCCCGTGGTTTTTTTTCCCCCCACCCCGGCCCCCTTTTTTCCTGGGGCAAGGTGCTGGTGAAGAGCAACAACCTGACGGACCGGATCGTGGTCATCCCGGGGAAGGTGGAGGAGGTCTCGCTGCCCGAGCAGGTGGACATCATCATCTCCGAGCCCATGGGCTACATGCTCTTCAACGAGCGGATGCTGGAGAGTTACCTCCACGCCAAGAAATACCTGAAACCCAGCGGTGAGTGCCGGGGGGGGGGGGCTCTTTCCCGGTCCGCCGGACCCTACGAGTCCAGGGGAGGGGGAGCGGGCGCTTCCCGGGTCGTCCGTCGTCGTCCCCCCCCCCTTCAACCTGACCCTCCGCTCCCCCGTCCAGGGAACATGTTCCCGACGATCGGCGACGTCCACTTGGCCCCGTTCACGGACGAGCAGCTCTACATGGAGCAGTTCACCAAGGCCAATTTCTGGTGAGTCCGGCCCCGACCCCTTCCCCGGGGGGCAGGGGGGGGGGGCCAGAGCCGCCCCCTCCTCACGCGTCCTCCGTCTCCCGCAGGTACCAGCCGTCCTTCCACGGCGTCGACCTCTCCGCGCTCCGAGGGGCGGCCGTGGACGAGTATTTCAGGCAGCCCGTGGTGGTGAGCGGCCCCCGGGGGCGGGGGGGGGACGACACGGGGAATGGGGGGGGGGATCAGGGCGGTCC